>NW_008825234.1:625858-634650 GCF_000699105.1 Pygoscelis adeliae
AGGGGGCCGAGTACCCTGAGGATAACTGGTCTGCCTGTTAAAGACTGAGGCAAAGAAGGCATTAAGTACCTCAGCCTTTTCCTCATCCCCGGTGACAATGTTCCCCCCTGCAACCAACAAAGGACGGAGATTCTCCTTGGCTGTCTTCTTGTCATTAATATATTTGTAAAAACTTTTTCTGTTGTCTTTAACAACAGCGGCCAGGTTACATTCTAGCTGGGGTTTTGCCTTTCTCATTTCCTCTCTGCATGACCTAATGAGATCCCTGTACTCTTCTTGAGTCGCCTGCCCCTTCTTTCAGAAGCGGTAAACTCTCCTTTTTTTCCTGAGTCCCAGCAAAAGCTCCCCGTTCAGCCAGGCCGGTCGTCTTCCCCGCCCATTCTTCTTGCGGTGTAAAGGGACAGCCTGCTCCTGCGCCTTTAAGACTTCCTTCTTGAAGATCGTCTAGCCTTCCTGTATTTTAACACTGTTAAAATACTTAACAGTGTTAACACTTCCTTAATTTTAACACTGTTTTCATCAACAGAAATATTGTGAAAAGATGTATGAGCATGATATCAGCTGAACTGGACTGACATTCAGTATTGGCATTCAGTATAGTCTAGGTGACTGGGAGGAAGGTATTTAATTTTCTCAGGTTTTATACAGCATGATGCACAAGGATGTATAAGTCCCTTCATAAGAGTGTGTCACACTGAAGACTTTATTGAGTGGATTGAAGAATAGTTTCAAATCCTGCTGCTCTTGGTCTGCCATCTCTATGAACTTTGGTTGTTGTATAGGTAGCTGGGTGCTTCAGATGTAGTGAAAAATATGTTTAACAAATACATAACCAACTCACAACCTGCCTATAAGTAGTTGAATATGACTATAGTCATCAGTCATTGTCCTTGAGGAGTGCTTCATACGAGAGAAGATGGTCTTGTGTTCCATACCAAAGCCTTCTCGCAAGACCCTGGGAATGCATCTTATTCTTTTATAGTTCACATTGCTAAAATACATAGAGATAAGAGTACCATAGAATCATGGAATCGTTAAGGTTGGAAGAGACCTCTAAGATGATTGTGTCTAACCGTCAACCCAACATCACCATGCCCACTAAACCATGTCCCTAAGCGCCTCATCTACCCATCTTTTAAATACCTCCAGGGATGGTGACTCAACCCCTTCCCTGGGCAGCCTCTTCCAATGTTTAACCACTCTTTCAGTAAAGAAACTTTTCCTCATGTCCAATCTAAACCTCTCCTGGCACAACTTGAGGCCATTTCCTCTCGTCCTATCGCCAGTTACTTGGGAGAAGAGACCGACACCCACCTCACTACAGCCTCCTTTCAGGTAGTTGTAGAGAGCAATGAGGTCTCCCCTCAGCCTCCTTTTCTCCAGGCTAAACAACCCCAGTTCCCTCAGCCGCTCCTCATAAGACTTGTTCTCCAGACCCCTCACCAGCCTCGTTGCCCTTCTCTGGACACGCTCCAGCACCTCAACGTCCTTCTTGTAGTGAGGGGCCCAAAACTCAACACAGTATTCGAGGTGCAGCCTCACTAGTGCCGAGTACAGGGGCACAATCACTTTTTCCTTCAGTTTTGTCTTGGGATTTTAAACTCTGACAGTAAGAAAATAAGAATGGATAAGTTGGGAACATGAAGTCAATTTCTACCTTATAGATGTCCCTGTAGGACAATTGCACATGATAGAAACTCTTGGAAAGATGTTTACATTAAGTGTTATTTTTATTGAGGAAAAGAAGTGATCAGAGAATGAATAATGAATATTTAGTTGCTTAACTTCAAGTGGTTATGATTTTCTGCTGGAAGACCATACACAATCTAAATAAGCAAAATGTATTAGATCTCAAATGTATTTTAAAATAGTAATTTCTGAGGAGCTAAAATTTTTTATGAATGTATCAGAAGGGAGAAAAACTAAATAAAAATAATGAATACCTGTGAGAAATGCTTAAAAGGTAAGTGCAACCAAATCCTTAATGTTGGCTGAAATCCAGGATGAGGTCCACACTCCATCCAGAGGGATCTGAAGATGGCCGCCATCTAAATTTGCCTACCATTAACACTGTTAGGTTAAAAGGACTGCCTCGGGCATAGGGGCTCTGAGAACCTGCACACTCTCTGGTGCCCATGTGGGCAAGCCACAATGGGGCATGTTATGAATATAGATTCCCTCATCTCTCTGATGCTCTTTTTGGTAACTGTATGCAAGAGAAACTAAGACAACCATTTATAAAAAAGCTAGTGATGAGAAGTCATTTGGGCTCTAATTTGCCTGTGTTTCTGACTCAAAGTACTCAGGGACATGAAGGACCTGGTTCCCAAAATCTGCATCCTTTTCAAAAGCTGCACTTCTCTCAGGTACAAAGAGCATATCTAACAGTTCTAGACAAAAAAAGAGTTTCAAGAACAAAGAGCACTGAGACATTATTTTGTTCATATGTTTATCACAGCACAATTTTCATCAGAGATGCTGCATATATACATTTTAACTCACACAGAGAAAAAAAAACCTATAGAATTCCTACCAGTTACAAGATTGTTCTTTCCTTTTGTTCAGCTTCAAAATTAGAAAAGCTCAAGTAATGGGAGTACCCATCTCCAAGAGAGTGCAACACCAAAAAAATATTTCATTAAAATTACTAGCCACAGTACAGCTTAAGAGTTTGCTTAATGGATACTGGCTTGGGAATCACAAATAGATTCAGTTAGTATTCAGTTACAATGACAGCATGCAGAAGTCCCCTACTTACAAAGCACCCTGGTTCATGACAGTTTATTATTTTCCTGTCTATAAATACACTGAATTTCGTATTTATGCAATATGACCATTAGTTTCCTGGATACTCACTGTATGCAAATGAGCCATACTGCTCTTTTTTTACTGTCTTGAGTACATGTAATTGGTGCTGCCCCTGTGAACCTGCTTGATTCTTTTAGAAAATTAGATGGCTTGTGAGGACAAGACAGGTCAGTGTCACTGATAATATCAGCATGACAAGGCCAGACCCAGAGCTGGAATATCACTGTAGCCCAGGTAAGTGATTAGGAGAGACCAAAAACATGAACATAGCAGAAATTCTGAATTAAACAGAAATAGACAGGTGAATTCTTTTGGCAGAGGAAGTTTTTTTCATGAAGTTGCGGGTAACTTGAGTTTGCAGGCACCTCTGTTTAAAGAGAAAATTGCTTCTGCTATTTTGTGTCCTAAAGTAAATTGCCTACCAAGTCGCCTTGGGCTCAATTCCTCTTCATTTGAATCATTAGGTTGTATATTGGATATGTTTATGGAGCACAAATATAGGGACTTGGTTGATGCCAGGAAAGAAAATATCAGAACTGGATTGAGTCCCTGAATTACCATTAGAATCTGATTAATGTACATTAGAGTGCAACCTGACCTATGCAGTTTGTAACCACAGCATTAATAATTTCAGTAAATGCACTCTCTGATGCAGTTGGTTTGTATAATTTGTATAACTCTGGGCTACGAGGAGGTTGGCTGTTCCTATTTTTATCCTGTGACTTCAGTGTAGAAGTGATCAAAGACCTTAGATCAGCATTCAGACTGAATTCTTCTCACTTCCCCATCAACCTCTACTTATACATACACATACTGCCCATATAATGCTTCAAAATACCCATTTACTGTCTGTGACAGTCTAGAATCAAAAGTGAAGATTAAGGATAAGCCATAATGTATGGGACAAATTCACTAGGAAAAAGGGGAGATTAGGGGATTTTAGTGTTCTCCCCATCATTGAGATTGGCAAATAGAAGAATGTACTCCAATGTTATATGAGACATTTTGTGACTCTGCAGTTCGCCCATTTAATACTGGTTGTATCTCTTCCTTTTGCATTACACAAACTGTACAGATAAATATACCCCCTGAAATTCAGTTTTTCTTGTTGAAATGTAGCTGTATAAATAAGGCCTGATTACTTCCACACTATTTCCCCTGCAAATCTTCAACCTTTAATGGACCCCTTTTCTGGTATTGATCATATCAGGTGGAAAATGAAAGTGGAAAAGATAGGGCCAATTGCTCCTTATGTACTCCAGGGCTTAAATGCTTGTGCAGTTTCCAGGAAGAATCTGATTGCAGATTCTGTCAGACTGTGATGAACCTGGGCATCCGTATCAAGCCTCTTTGCTCACAAAAAATCTGTTCAGTAATTAGCCAAAATGACAAATCAAAAATCGTATTGCTAAGAGATTCTTTCCAACTTTCATCTCTTCTCCTTCTCCAACAAAAAACACTTTCTTAATGGTTTTATAACTTTTTAAAACTTCGGGTGTTGGCTACAGTTTAGAGGAATTAATGGATGATCTGGATTTAGCGCCTGAATTTCAGCTTTTGTTTTTACTTCTGTATTATGCTTTCAGCAACCAGGTTTTCTGAACCGTTTTTCATACATACAAGTTTATGTCTAATCATATTCCCAATAAAGTAATGCCCACGGCTCCTCAGCTGTTTCACTGAAGAAAAAATAATCAGATTTCAAAGATGTGCATGGAAACAGCATGGTAAGGTGCTTTACCGCTGTTCGTGGTACTGGTCTTCAGCTGAGTGGTGTGCGCTTAACACTTCTCACAACTAGGTGCTCAGGGAAAAACTCCTTTAGGAAACATAAAGGGCCAGAGATGGCTTAAGGTCAGCACTGTGAAAGAAGGTAAATATGCTGCTTTAGACAGCAAAAAGCCTAGCTGATTTGAACTCAGACTCCCTCTTGCTCCAGTTCCCATTGAACCATAAACGCCTGCCCAGGGCAGAGAAATAAGGGAATACGAGGAGGTTGTATTTCAAAGTCATTCTACCTTTACAAAGAAAGAATAGCCACTGATTCAGACACTGATTATACATGGCAGTTTTGTACTCTAAAAAAAATAAGAAAATCCCTACAGATTAGATATAGCTACATGTATTTTTCATTTCCAATAGCCAGGAAACTAGGTTGTCCTAGATCATCTGTCTTCCACTTTCTTCCATTCGTACCCAGAGCCTGGAAAAAGAAGCAAACAAACAAACAAACAGTCATGGGAATGTCAGCCTTGTCATAATTAATGAAATACCGCTTTAAATGTCAGCTAGCTAAACTTATCATGAACATTTCTAATCTATCTAAATACTGCCTCATAAATTGTAGCCTTAGGTATGATATTGCCTTGCATTTAGGACAGCTAATATGCCATTGTCTATTGCAGCAGGCTCATCAGCACAAGAGAGGCATTCTGGAGTCTATTTTATTTTAGTGTGTGCTAGAAATAACCCTAAAGGTAAGTGTCCATTTCAAGGATTTCTTTTCAAAAAGGTAATAGTTTTGTAAACTTCTCTTTCCAGCTTAAAACAATGAACACATTGGTTATAGCCACTTGTTCTCTGCGCTGTTTCATTGAGTGAATAACAGCTTTTCACCTACAAATAACAGATATATTGGAAACAAAATGGTGTCATCAAGCTGTAAGTAGTTCTTCATGTTGGTAGCTAGAAAAGTTTTAAGTCCAGTCCTCCCAGCATGTCCTGGTTTCAGCTGAGATAGAGTTAATTTTCTTCCTAGTAGCTGGTGCAGTGCTGTGCTTTGGATTTAGCATGAGAATAGTGTTGATAGCACACCGATGTTTTAGTTGCTGCTAAGTAGTGCTTACACTAGTCAAGGACTTTTCAACTTCTCATGCCCTGCTAGCGAGAAGCTGGGAGGGGGCACAGCCAGGACAGCTGACCCAAACTGGTCAGAGGGATATTCCATACCATGTGATGTCATGCTCAGTATATAAACTGGGGGGAGCTGGCCAGGGGGCGGTGACCGCTGCTCGGGAACTGGCTGGGCATCGGTCAGCAGGTGGTGAGCAATTGCATTGTGCATCACTTATTTTGTATATTCTTTTATCATTATTATTATTTTTTTTCCCTTCCTTTTCTGTCCTATTAAACTGTCTTTATCTCAACCATGAATTTTACTCTTTTTCCCCACCATTTCTCTCCCCCATCCCACTGAGGCGGGGAGTGAGCGAATGGCTGTGTGGTGTTTAGCAGCCTGCCGGGTTAAACCACGACAAAACGTTATGCACATTCTTATCTTTAGTCATATGTGCAGTTCAATTGAAACCTCTACTTTCTGCACCACTCAATGTGTAATTGGAACTGCTCAGGCAGGATGTAATAGTTTTTCCAGGTGATTTCCTGCCCAAAGAAACAAGAGGTTGTAAAAAAAAGCCATATTCCTGGTCTGCCTACCTTCTATGTCAGTTTTCCAAGTTGTCTCATGGAAAGTAGAAGGCAGAGAAGTAAAACAGTATAGGACATGAATTTGGGCAGGAAATTAGATTTTGCTTTCTTTTCCTTCCTGCACTAGCTTTGCTAAATTGTGTCCCATGTTCTAAATACCAACAGGGCCAAGTAGGTAAACCAGAGCTTTAATTTTCATGTCTAGCAATAGTACATATTTTGCATTTGATATTAAAAAAAAAAAAGGTTAAATTCTGTTTCCATTGAAATATGAAATTAACATTATTTGGTTTGGTGCCGTATCCATGAAAAGTTTTCATTTATCCAGTTCCTGAAGGTTTGTTTAAAGAGGATGAAAATTGGTAAGACATCAGATAGTCCTCTGCACCTACTAATTAATTAAATCCTGCTTTGAGTAGAATAATTATTCAGTGATGACCTTCTGTTTCTATAACAGTCTACACATGAAGCTTGTATAAAACTAGGGATTGGGGATCTCAATATCATATTATTCAACTGAGGTCTGATTGAAATATGATTGCTGACAGGGGGAATCTTTCCTCTGACTGAGTCAGGCTAGGTTAATGGCACAAGGCAAGCCACCAGTAGACATAAGCATAAAATTTTAATAGATTTTGTGTTTTTTCTTGAGGGAATTTCCTTTCTAGAAAAAAGAGCAAACGTTTTATGCTAAAAATAATGTTTAGTTTTCTTTTGCTGTCCCTCCCTGAACAGAAAGTATTCCACTGTATTAAAAAATTGCCGTTTTTCTTCTTCTGTTACGCTATACTGAATGAATTTTTACTTAAAATATCTAAGAAACTAAATTTTGTAAGTTAAGAACATTTAAAAAAGGAAGACTATTAATGGAAAATAGCAATCATCTGTTGTGTTACTTCTCTTCAAAGGAAATAAAGCATTCAACCTACTTATATCCCTTAGGCAGGAAATGTAATAATGTTAAAGTTACGTAAAGACTGTCAAAAAATACAAATTTTAGAAAATTTAAATCATACACAGAATAGGTCAAATTCATCCCAGATGGAACTCTATTGACTTGAATGGGCTTACAACATCTATTACAATTGTGTGCTATACAATAATTCAGATGGAATTGTTTGTGCATCAATTGTTTCTAAGAGCATCTGTACCTAAAACCTCAAGAATACTAAGGATCACAATTTCATTATTCCCAGCTCCATTGATTTCTGTTATGTTTCATGAGAAAGTAACGTGAGTTACATTTCAATGCTGTTATGCATTAATTTCATCGTTAAAGTGTATGTCCACCAGAGACAGCAAAAAACCTACGACGAGAGGGTCCAGCTGCATTTTCTTAAAAACAGAGAAGTATTTTTTATAGGGGCTAATGAAGAGCCAGGCTGAAATATATATATTAAATCACTGAAAGAGGTATGTGACTATTTTTTCCCAAGGAAAGGATCAGTGTTCTTATTTACTGTAAGTTGGAACTAGACAAAAAATACAAATTTTAGAAAATTGAAATCATACACAGAATATGTATGAATTCATCCCAGATGGAACTCTATTGACTTGAATGGGCTTACAAAATCTATTACAATTGTGTGCTATACAATAATTCAGATGGAATTGTTCGCACATCAATTGTTTCTAGGTTTAATTGTTCTCACAGGAGTTACGATCTTAGCTTTAAAAATTTTCACATAAGAACCAAGGAATCAGTGTGAAGCTGAGAGATATCAGTTCCCTTTGAAGTCAGTAGAAATCAAGCAGACCTTAGATAACAGTCTGTACTTTGCAGGTTTGAACTGTAAGACAGCACCTCTATTTTTAAAGTTGCCTACTTTAAATAAATGACATAATAGGAATTATTGCAAAAAAAAAAATTATCAATTTAGGCATGAATTTATGCAAAGGGTTCTTTTATCTTCCATCATGCCAGAATAGGGAAACATAATGCATTTAGAGCAAGATATTTTATTTCTCTCTAGCTACTGTCTCCCACATCATCCTCATTTTCATAATGTCTCAACTGATTTTTGTAACGGGGGAAACTAAGTGAAATCATAAATTAAGAGAATTACTACAAAGGTACCAGTGTCATAGAATCAGAGAATCAGAGAATTAGAGAATAGTTTGGGTTGGAAGGGACCTCTAAAGGTCATCTAATCCAACCCTGCCTGCAATGAGCAGGGACATCTTCAACTAGATCAGGTTGCTCAGAGCCCCGTCCAACCTGACCTTGAAGGTTTCCAGGGATAGGGCATCCACCACCTCTCGGGGCAACCTGTTCCGGTGTTTCACCACACTCAGCGTAAAAAATTTCTTCCTTAGATCTAGTCTAAATCTACTGCCCTTTAGTTTAAAGCCATTCCCCCTTGTCCTGTCGCAACAGGCCCCGCTCAAAAGTTTGCCGCCATCTTTTTTATAAGCCCCCTTTAAGTACTGATAGGCTGCAAGGTGTCCCTGAAGCCTTCTCTTCTCTAGGCTGAACAACCCCAATTCTCTCAGCCTTTCTTCATAGGAGAGGTGTTCCATCCCCCTGATCATTTTTGTGGCCCTCTTCTGGACCCACT
>NW_008825234.1:634874-648842 GCF_000699105.1 Pygoscelis adeliae
TATTGATACCGGGGGTTGCCCTGACCCAGGTGCAGGACCTTGCGCTTGGCCTTGTGAAACCTCATGAGGTTCACACAGGCCCATTTCTCAAGCTTGTCCAGGTCCCTCTGGATGGCATCCTGTCCTTCTGGCGTGTCGACCGCACCACTCTGCTTGGTGTCATCTGCAAACTTGCTGAGGGTGCCCGCGATCCCACTGTCTATGTCATGGATGAAGATATTAAACAGTACCGGTCCCAATACAGACCCCTGCAGGTCACTACTCGTCACCAGTCTCCATCTGGACATTGGGCCCTTGACCACTGCCCTCTGGATGTGACCATCCAACCAATTCCTCACCCACCGGACAGTCCACCCATCAAATCCTTACCTCTCCAGTTGAGAGAGAAGGATGTTGTGGGGGACCATGTCAAAGGCCTTACAGAGGTCCAGATAGACGACATCTGTAGCCTTTCCCATGGCCACTGATACTGCCATACTGCTAAATGTTTCAGTAGCAAATATTTTGGCACTCTTGTCACCAAATGGAATCTTCTGCCTTAAATTTGGTGGTCAAGTTTCTAAAAACACCCAAAACATTTCCTGCCAACTGAAATTGGCATTTCTCACTTAAGGAATGGATGTCCCCTCCGGCTACCTAGGGACAAAATCACCACTTTAAAGACCACTGCCAACGGTATTATAGGCAACTGAAAGGTTAACTTTTAAAGTTTCTGGGGCTTCAGGCTATATAATGCATGAATGTCAAGGTTTGGATAGCTGTGGTTTTGTTCAGTACCAGAAAAGTAAGTGCTCACACCTACTGAAGGTAATATAAATACACCTAAGTGGAACTTAGATTATTTGGATGCCTAACGTCTTTGTAGCCGTTAAGGTATCAGATATGGGCAGTTTAAGAACAAGGAATTTCAAGGATCTCGGTGAGGCCTAAACCTTGGTTTAGGAATCTGCACTGGAACATATGCATTTAAATTACTTTGTGAATTCGGCCCAGAATCATGAAGGAAGTCTAAAATTAATAGGAGACTGAACACAGCTCAGTGATCTTAGTATCAGAGCCTGCAGTTTAGAGACAATTATTCATTATTTTGGAGGGTAACCCCAGTTACATATATCAGTTCCCTTCTAGTAGTAGTTAAATCAGTTGAGAAATCTATATCTGTAAGCAATCTATATCTCACTTACTCCCCCTATATATATCCTCCATTTGAGTTTATTATAAGATTGCCAGTTAACTTAACAACTAAGCCATTTTATAAAATGAAAAAAAGTTTCAGCATCTTCTGGCGAGAAATACTGAACAAGTTCCCACACAAACACTGTAGAAACCTTAGCTGACACTTTAGATTGAAATGTCGACACACAGTATGTGCAGAATGGATCATATAGCAGCTTTCCACGACTTAACTGATTCATGTGTTGACTTAAACAGGGCTACTGCTTCATCCTGAAAACATTAGGTTTGAAAAGTAGGAGGCTGTATCTGTCACCACCAGATCACTCTTGGGTATAGAAATCAAAATTATTCTAAGCAACTCAGTAGACGCCCCAGCCCTGCAAGGAACACTGATGTTCAGAACTGAACATGCATGCAAAGAAAGAACAAGAAAAACATGATTAGTTTTATTTAAATAATTAACAGCAATAAACATGAATACATATTTGAAAATCATTGGCCTGCTTAATGATCTTCAAAATGAATTAGAAACTCTCTTAAGGGGAAATGCAAATGGAGGCTGTATATTACCAGTATATTGCAAATAATGTTAATAGGTTCTGTTACTGGAAATTATTTGAGTGAAGGCAGGATGAATGCTACAATGTTAGCTCCTCTGTCTCATCTCATGAAACCAGGTATAATTAATTTCCTCATTGAACCTTAATTACAACAATTAAGGGGTATGGGAATATTTTACACCATAAGATATTTCTGGACCTCTCTTTTGTGATTACTCTTTGCTTCCATTAACAATAAAAATTCCTTGGTTCTACTCTAATAATACATGCAAGACAGTTGAATTGGATTGAACTCCCAGTTAGAGACGCACATTAAAAGTCCTGTCTATAATTTTTGAAGACAGTACAACAGAATATAATATTTTTCCCACCTCCCCACTATGCTATCAGTGAAACTTGTAACAAAATCAAAGGGTGGCTTTTCAGCCTAAAATTTCAATATGCGTTTATTAATTAGCAGTTCAGGTTTATAATCGAGAAATGACAATACAGCGAAACAGAATAAAATTATACTTCATCCCCTCAAGCTGATTCTATAAAGGATTTATTGAACAGGATCACATATTTGCAGTCCAGCAAAGTGACATTTTGTTTTTCATTCAGGACTGAAGGGGTCATGCCTGGCATACAGCATCATTAGCACACTTTTCTGTCTTTCAAGGCCATGAACTTTGTGGTTAAAGTTAAGATTTTGCTATGGATATTTAACCACTGGCTGGATTCAAGGAAAGGAAGACTTATTCTTGTTGCCTCTTGTGGTTTAACCTCAGCCGGCAACTGAGCACCACACAGCCACTCGTTCACTCCCCTGCCCCGGTGGGACAGGGGAGAGAATTGGAAGGGTAAAAGTGAGAAAACTTGTGGGTTGGGATAAAAACAGTTTAATAATTGAAATAAACTAAAATATAATAATAATAATAATAATAATAATAATAATAATAGAATATACAAAGCAAGTGATGCACAATGCAATTGCTCACCACCCACCAACTGATGCCCAGCCAGTTCCCGAGCAGCGGCCCCCCCTGGCCAGCTTCCCCCAGTTTATGTACTGAGCATGACGTCACATGGTATGGAATGTCCCTTTGGCCAGTTTGGCTGTGCCCCCTCCCAGCTTCTTGTGCACCTCCAGCCTTCTCAGTCGGTAGAGCATGGGAAGCTGAAAAGTCCTTGACTAGTGTAAGCATTACTTAGCAACAACTGAAACATCGGTGTGTTATCAACATTATTCTCATCCTAAATCCAAAACACAGCACTGTACCAGCTACTAGGAAGGAAATTAACTCTATCCCTGCTGAAACCAGGACACCTCTAAATAACTAAAATCATAACTACTCACAAACAAGATGATAGGGAAAAAGAAGCCCATAGTCCTGTATTCTATTCCTATGTTTGCCAGAAGACCAAAATTTATCCTTGACTCTCAAGTTTAATGAAATCAACATCCCCATTTCCAGGCTCAGCCTTCCAGGTCTTTCAGTCAACCTTTCTGCTGACACTACTTATTCCTGACTGCTCATACTTTTTCTTCTTTCAACTCAATTTATTGAGTTTATAAACTATATACTTGGAATATGTAGTTATAAACCTTGAAGTACTGGAGGGTAGGGAGCACTCTATGCCTTTTTGTTAGGAAATGGGAGGAAGAATGGCCATGGACCTTTTTTGTTTGTCAGGTATATTCAGAAGTCTAAGCAGCCCCAGAAAAAAAAAAGGCGTTTAGTCCCATCTGTGATCAAACAGAGGAAAGCAGAGATACAGCAAAAGCTGGTGTATTAATTTTCTTCAAGGACATTTCTGAAGTTACTGGAACATGAGAACAGTGTGTGCAGAATAGAACTGAAAGAGAAAGGGAGAGGAGCTTCCACGTGATAGCAAGGATGCTCTTCTGCATGTTAGTCACTAGGCTGCCCTGCTACCAGGAGGACTTTGTCATGCAAGGTGATGCAAAGCAGCTCTTTCATATTATTCAATACAGAACTTTGGTGAAGCTGCAAGAGGACACATGCAGAGCCAAGGGACTGGGTACTTGCCTGCTTAAATGTTTTTTGGGATTCTAAGACTGTCCTGTTCACATGCCCTAAACTGTGAGTGGAGTTTATTGGATTGGTAAGGGGAAAGATATGGATAATGAATATCTCACATCAGAACATGAGAATTTTTGTAATGAAATATTATTACCAGAAATGCATTAATGTAAATTATTTGTCATTTATGTATTTAGATATATTGCTCCTCTTTTTTCCCATTTCAGTGCTATTATTTTTCACTTTACCTTATTAGTATTCCTTATGATATACTCTGTATGGGTTTATGAGTAGTGAATTACTACTCTTTAATAGTCCCAGGAAAGGAATTTTGAATGAGGGCTGGAACTAATGATAATTGACTAGGTGGTTATGACTGCATAAGGATCCATGTCTTTAGCTTAACTTTTGAATAGATGGCTACATAGAGAAATCACATAATGATCAGCACTAGTTAATAAAGAAAGGAACCCTCTACTGCCTTTCTCACACCGTCTTTTCCCATTTGTCCTCATTGCCTGTTGCATTCTATCAAAGCTACTGCAAGATAATCATGTTAATAATCTCGTTCATATTTAAACTTTCAGAATCCATGCCATCTTCAAAATAATAAGAACACAACAATAACAAACACTTTCTGAAAGGTCATCAGATGGAAACTTGTGACACACAGGCGGAAAATAGAAATATGCTGCAGTGTAATCTCAGCCAGCATATTCAATCCTTGCTCCTACACATACTGTTTTTCTCTTGCAGTCTCCTCTCCCACAATTCATAGGTAAAATAGAGAACTTTCTGCAGACTGACCCTTTAGCTTCACTAAGTATGGTGAGTGGAAGCAGAAAGGAAATGAACCTGAACAAATGTATACATTTGTAACAGATCTTTGCATCTAATCTAAATATTTGCATCCTTCTTACATTAAATAGAAAGGAACAACCGTTTCTAAGGGCAGTTTCACTTAACCCAGAACAGAAGTATAACAAACATCAAATTAATCATCCTTAGTAGGTTTCTATTTATCCATTGCTTGTAATGGGACTTAACTTTGACACCATTTCCCACAGCATTCTCCTGGGGAAACTGGCTGCTCATGGCTTGGACAGGCACAGTCTTCACTGGGTAAAAAACTGGCTGGATGGCCGGGCCCAGAGAGCTGTGGTGAATGGAGTTCAATCCAGTTGGCAGCTGGTCCCAAGTGGTGTTCCCCAGGGCTCAGTACTGGGGCCAGTTCTATTTAATATCTTTATCAATGATCTGGACGAGGGGATCGAGTGCACCCTCAGTAAGTTTGCAGACGACACCAAGTTGGGCGGGAGTGTTGATCTGCTGGAGGGTAGGAAGGCTCTGCAGAGGGACCTGGACAGGCTGGATCAATGGGCCGAGACCAACTGTATGAGATTGAACAAGGCCAAGTGCCGGGTCCTGCACTTTGGCCACAACAACCCCATGCAGCGCTACAGGCTTGGGGAAGAGTGGCTGGAAAGCTGCTCAGCGGAAAAGGACCTGGGGGTGCGTGCCCAGGCGGCCAAGAAGGCCAATGGCATCCTGGCCTGTATCAGAAATAGTGTGGCCAGCAGGAGTAGGGAAGTGATCGTGCCCGTGTACTCGGCCCTGGTGAGGCCGCACCTTGAATACTGTGTTGAGTTTTGGGCCCCTCACTACAAGTAGGACACTGAGGTGCTGGGGCACATCCAAAGAAAGGTAACAAAGCATTTTAATAATGCTTTTTTTCTAGTTT
Organism: Pygoscelis adeliae; assembly: GCF_000699105.1. Classification (NCBI taxonomy): domain Eukaryota; kingdom Metazoa; phylum Chordata; class Aves; order Sphenisciformes; family Spheniscidae; genus Pygoscelis; species Pygoscelis adeliae. The sequence goes on from NW_008825234.1 coordinate 640,379, forward strand.
CCATGCTACTAAATGAGCTAGGACCATTCCTTAATGTTCCTATAAAGCATTGAGAAATAATATTAATATAATATTATCTGTTGATTTCACAGGAAACATATTTGAAGACATTAAAACAGAGACAATCTGAATAATGTTGGAAAGAGACAAAATGGATTTTGTTTCAGGACTCAGTGACAGGCACACAGTCATCTGATAGACACCTCCATTTCAGCTAGTGATCTAGGTTCCTTTACAGCGAGCATAGGAAAACAAGCATTTTTATGGTGAAATTCCTTTTGTTATAACCTAGATGTCAAAAAAACCCACCCCAAGCCAAAACAAAATCCAGATGACTCACACCCTAGCAGTTCTGTGAGTTCTTTTCAGATCACCACTTCAGTTGTAGATGTCTTCAAGATAGACACCTAACATTTATGCTTTTTGTGCTCTATGCCTTTGTCAGTCTGCATATAAAGTTGATATGATATACATTTTTAAAATTAAAGATTCTGTTACTCAGACATCTTTATTCTGTCAGAGCATTTTTGGGAAAGTGTTTTCTGCATCATCTCTATGTAAATCAGTACTGGAAGGCAGAACTGAACATTTAACAGTGGTGACATATTTAACTATTAAAACTTAATCTCTCTGATGTTAAGGGGGGAGAAGGAGTGAGTTTCTTGATTAAGGTCTTCTGGCCAGCTCAGAAATTTCAGTTATTTTTTAAATAATATTTCTCCTCCTCTCCCAGAAGTGGAGGAATGTGAATACAAAATCACAGTAAAAAAATTTCTACTTAGAGCTATTTGTACATTAAGAAAAATAAAACCTGACATTTTAATCCCAAAGATAAGGATAATCATAGTCATAAAACATTTTTTTACACTGCTTAAACAAATTTGTTCATTTACTTCCTTAGTTTTCTTGCTGGTAGTACTCTGCTTTAGCCCTTAGCACAACTAAAATTTGTTGGCAAAGCCATTCATTACCTATTACTCTTCAGTTTAGAAATGGAGGTGGTTTTGAAGCTTGCTATACTTATTTAAAGAAACAAAAAAGTACTGATGAATGTTCAGACAAAAAAGGAGAGGAGGTTTAAGCAGGCATTTGCTTCTCCATCCAGCAGCCAGGATTTCTTGCGTAACCTGAAAGGAAGCTGGACCCTGACCTGCTAGATGCCTCTTCATATGTTCAGGAAGGGGAGTCCTGATCTGAGAGCTCATGACAAAACAAAAAAAAGGGAAATTATAATAAGCACCAGATATAAATGAATTCTTAATTGTTTCTGAAGCAAATTTGGAAGTACAACAGAAAGGGCCAGACATCGATACTCAAGTCCACTAACACATTAGTACCAGGCTGCACAGTCTAAAGTGATCATCCATGCAGCACAAACTCAGCCCTCACAATGTCCTCATCCATGTCCATGATGGCCCAGCCTCAGCCAAAGTTGCCTATCTCCTTCAAGCAGCCAAGAGAAGGCAACAGAGCCTGGACTGTTAGCTGACTTGAAGCCTATATTCAACATTAGAGAATGAGCACTAGCATGCAATCATCTATCCTATTAAATTGTTAGACATGACTGGCTTAGTTTTACATGGCAGCAAACAGTTCCCCAGTGCTGTTTACGAGTTAGACCCAAGAAACTTCCAAACAGCCAGTTTGGACATGGTCATTTCACCTTGGAAGCTAAGAGCAGATGCGGAGCATTCTGTCCCAGGCTTAAATCCAGAGTACAGACCTTGGTATATTTATTCTCCTGGTACAGGTGCAGCCAATAAATCCAAGCCCTGAGAATCCAATCAGATATGTGCTCGTGTGAGGGAAAAATATACAGGGTGTTCTCTTTAATATCTTCAGCATTTAAAGTAGTCAATGTAGGATTAGTGGATCAGAGAGCAAGGGTGTTTGCTAAGCAGGAGAAAGGACCAACATAAGGATTGCTGTTTATATATTTTGTTGAACTATCTTTTTTTTTTTTTAATTACTTACTTCAGTGGCCACTTCTGCTTATAGAAAAACAACCCATTGTAGCACAGACTTGAAGGATGCTAAGGACTAGTAATCTGCATTTTTGTTTTTATTTTTCTGTGGACACATAATGACATTCTAAGGATACTTTGCTTAACTTTAAGAGCATGACCTGTGTTTAGCTTCCTTGCCTGCTTCTGAGTAGTTCTGCCTCAGAGTATAATCCAAAGAGCACTTTGTGTGCAATCAGTCTTAATGGACTTCTGACTATATCTACAGAGTCTATGCTCTTGAACTCCAGAAAGTCTGCTAAATGTTTTCCATCCACAAAAAAAAAAAGTCTCTAGTTCACTTAGACCTTAGATTAATGCTTGAACTCTGGCCCTCTGGGAATATTTGGTCAGCATATAACACTGCATGGATGTTAAAATTATCCACAGTTTTGGACCTGAGCAAGAATATTTTCAGGTTATGTTGCACTCACATGAGTCATTTTATAGACAGTGCATTAAAATGCTTGCAAATAACAATCTACTGCATATCTTTCACCTTTTCTGCCCTTTTGTACTTCTTAGCTCCCCTAGTGCTAAGTGCTTGCAAATAATTTCAGTCCCCCTTCTCATACCCAAAGCCTGGAGCTCTGCAAGCAAAGAGAGTGCTAACGAATAACAATGTCACCAGAGGAACTTAAATGTTTCCTGAGTGAAACTCACTAAATGATTATTCCAAACATATTTCTGTTCCTGCAGAACTCACTCTGGCTTTGGGAAAGGGCTGCGCAGATGACCTTTTGCCCCCAAAATTATCCTCCCACCTCTGCAGCCACATACACACACACACACACAATGAGTTAATCATTGCAGATCTCCGGTTCAGTGCCCTGCAGTGATCACCATTGTGTCTGTACATGTGTGTGGATAATTTCAAGGTGACTCCAGACATCCTACTTTCAGGTATACTTAGACCTATCAAAGCATGGCAGACATGACCTCAGTAGGCAATATTTTAGCAGTTCATCTGTTCTCCCCTTGAATCAGTGAGCTGCTCTGGCTTGTGACTCTGACCATCCCAGTGGGCAGTTTCTTGAAATGAATCTGAACATTGCTTGTTTAGCTTCTGCCTCTCTTCCCCTCAGGCCCTTGCCAGAGATTCCATGGTACCTGTGTGGAGTAGGCAAGTAGCGCAGAGGGTGAGTGACAGAAGAACTTTTCATAAGAAATCATGAAAAGCCACAGGCTCTGTACCTCTGGGCTCCACGCTTGAGCTAGGAGGTCTGGTGTGCAGTATGCACAGGGCTACAAGTGTGTGGGGAGGATGATCCCCAGGCCAACCTTGACAGTAGGCAAGCACAGCAATGGAGACGGGTCAGTGAGTGACACACACCATTTTACTGCCATGGGAAAGATCTAGGCAACATGATGCCGCACAGGTTCCTGACTGCTGCTGTGAAGGACAGGATGTAGACCTTGCCACAGGTTGTTGGCTCCCTTACCTGACCCAGTGGTGGTTCACCAGTGCTGGGAAGAGCCATGTGCGTTGCTTGCTCCAGCGTGCAGGAATCTCTGCTCGCTCAGACCTTACGTTTAATTTATCAACAACACAAAATGATCACTGCCAACAAAGACCTGAAATTGAAAGTGCTTTGTCCTCGGTAAGTCAGGCTCTCTTTGTTGTGAGTTTAACATCCCAAATATTTAATTTCAATTTTAATTTTAATTTTAATGAAGTTGCTTTATTTGATAAAGGTCAGTGCTGTCAACACAGAAAAATGTTGAAGTTCAAAGTAGCTTGTTTGCTCAAAAGATTGAACTTTTGAACTGATGACATATATTAAGTGTTGAGAGTAAATAAACACTAAGAGGAAATTCACTAATGTCTCCTATTTATTAGGGTTCTGAAACAAATCATGGAGGATTTTAAAAATATGTCTGTGAGGGTTAGTGGATTGGGAGTATGTATTGCCAATGGTTTATTTAATCATAAATATTACAACTTAAGTTTCTGTATTATTCTAAATTGCTAGAAGCTAGGAATTCATTTAATCATTTATATATTTGTAACTTCCTGAGTAAGAGTTTTCATAAAGTAGTTGCTATGGAAGATTATACCTAAAAGTCATAAAGCAGCTTCTCCTGGCTTAGGTTTTATAGAAATAGAGGCAGCAGACCCCTCATCCTTATGCTGTGATTTCTGGATCCTTCATCCACATGGTCGGATGGCTGGCTGTAGCTCTGTCTTCATTTCGCAGAATTTCTGCTCTCACTGTCTTAACAAAGATGTTCCTCATGAAAGATGGGACTCAGAAAATATCTGTGTACCCACATCTGTGCTAGTAGGAGTTCTCAGTGAGGTCTGCAGCGCAGGGCACAGAGTCAAGTTTAGAAGGTTAAAACAACACAAAAATCTCACAGGAGATTTTAGGAAACTGCTTCCACTATAACTAACTTAGACATCAAGCAAAATTCACTCGAGCCACAGAAAGAAACTACAGTGAGGGGCTGAGTGAAATGTAAATTGGATTAACTTTCTGGATAGAAAATGAGTGGCTATTACTCTAGTTACAGAGGTCATGATAGAAAGAGATCATTAGATGTTGATTCAAGGTTTTGAGAAAATTAGTTGAGAGGCACCAAATTGCAAAAAACATTTAAATGCTTATTCAGTAGAAACCATGGTCCTGGATAAAAGATAAGATGCATTGGAATCTTTCACTTAGGAGCATAGATATGACCTATGGCATAGTATTAGAACTTGGAGACATGATCTGCGTGACTAGATGTTAAAAATCAGTAGGTATGAACTCTTTAAAAAGAACTGGTTGGGAGAGTCTTTCTGTGTCAAATATGGCATTATCTGTTTCCAAATCTCTGATAGCTCAGAAGGAATCATCTTGAATGTGTATTCTAACATTTGAAGTATAAGACAGTAGATATTAGATGGTGTCTGCTACAAACCACCAAATTGCACTAGAGAACAGGATGTCGGTTTCTCAAACTGTGTATATGTTGTATAGGGGCAAAAGAACTGCTTATATTTGGGGACTTCAACCTGAATGGCATAAGCTTCAATTCACATGCTGCAGGTACTTAAACAGCCTTGCAGTATCTAAGTATCATAGCAGTCAGTTTTTGAGTGCAGAAAAAGTTACAGCCAACAGGCAAAGAGTTTATATCAAACCCTCTTTTATAGACAAAGAAAATTTGATCAGCACACTAAAATTGGTGATAGCTTAGGAACAACAAAGGATGATCTCTTATGTTTGCTCTGATAGTAGGAAAGAAAACAGTACATGTTTTTTGTGTGCTAAATGTGACACTTTCCCATAGTTGGAATCAATCATGGGTAAAATCACTTAAAAGGTTTTGAATTGAAAATTGTAAATTATCATTGTCAAATTTTTTAAGAGCATTTTGGCAGCTGTTGTAAAAAATCTGAGAATGAAAGAGGTTACAGTAGATAAAGAACCCCATATATACAATTTAAAATGGAATAAAAACTCATTTTAAAATAACCTCAAAACATTAACTATATTTAAAACAGAATAGGAGAAATTTGATTCTTGAGACCAGTTTCACAGCTATTTTTTTCCTTCAATTACTCTCATGAACATTCCTTCCAAGTAACAATCCTAACCTGCAGTCATTCAGAATCGAGATTATTCTGAGTCATTTAGCAGATTCTGAACATAAACGTACTCGTAATACCCAAAGGATCATTCCTCTGATAAGTAGCAGGAGATGGAGAAAAACCTCCAGCCAAAGACAAACTTGTCAGCATAGGAGCTTTTAAGACAGTTCCTCAGTATGAGGCCTTTCCGTCCTACACCTCTCCCAGTCTCATTCAGAGTGGTGATCCTTTGGTGAAAGGCTATGTTGCCTAAACGTTCCTCCACATAGAAGACTTTTCACATAATCTTTTACCACCCTTGTTAATATCTTGTCTGGAAGACATTCATCTTAAGATAATTACTAGAGGCTGATAAAATGGCAGACATTGTATATTATGCCAGTCAAAGGGGAGAATTGTAACCAGCTAAGGTCCTTTTTTTCTCCAGATTACAAAAACACTTTTAAGCATTTTCTCTTTTCCTCTAGGATTTTTATGGCTTGGTACTTAAATAGTATTCTCCGCCCTTACATAAAGTATGTCTTCGGTTTATTGATGGGGACAAAGGAGTAGGAATTTTTCTAAATAAACAACTTTCGCATTGTTTAGGTGATATGATTTATTTACTAAAACCAGGCGTCTAGTGCTATGTAAGAAATCTAAATGTTTGCCAGCAATTTATCTCAGTAGTAGCTCCACCACCGTATCCTGTCCACATATATATAAATCTAAACAGTTGCAATAAAACAGCACTGTTTTGGGAATCAGCTGTGAGGGAGAGTACCCATTAGAACAATTTACCGAAGTTACACTACATCATTAGAAATGTGAATAAGATAGATTTTTTTTTTAAAATTAAATTACTTTTTTGTAAGTAAAACTATGATCCACTCCAAAGAGGGATTAATGCAAGGCACTCCATACTATGCACAAGGTCAAGCTAGGTGACCCTTTGGGCATCTTCTAGCTTCCCAAACCATAAACTTCAAGTATCCTCCAAAAATCCTGAAAATTTGAGTTGAAGACATCAGACTGTAAAGAATCCTCCATTCCCCTTGGTACTTTTTACAATGGTTCATTACCATTAAAATGAACACCTTATTTTTTATTTGAATTTGTCTGTCTTCCATATTCCTATTACAGCTTTTATCAATAAATTATTGCCCTTATAGTATTTGATATTTCTGTTTTGTGAAATAATCTTCATTCTTTAATCAGTCATTTTTTAATCCTGATAATGTTAATGAATTGAACCCTTTTGATCTCCCTTTTGAGATCTCTCTCCTTTGACTGTTTTTTGGGTTTTTTTCAGGTTTTTTGTGAGCCTTTTAGAAGTACAAACTTTGGGAATGGTTACGGTGATCCAGTGCCAGAATTGATCAGCCCTTACACCATTTGTTTCAAGACTCAATGGCAAAGGTCCATAAAAACTTGTTGTTTATGATCCCCAGCCTATTCTATTTTCATTATTATTTTTTTCATGATTTATGCTCGTGTGAAGAAAAAAAACCAAACCATGAGGTGGTGTCTGGTGTTCAACACCAGAGAAAAAATCTGATAATATGAACAGGAACATCAAATGTACTAGCAAAGCAAAGTGACTTTTCTAGTTTACAGCCTAAATATGTAATTTTTTGGCATGGGACATACAGGAATTCCTTCTAGAACTGTACCTGATAAGTATTTTGAAATATTTTTTACCCTCCTGAGACTTACAGGTAGGAGATGAGACTTTATTCCCTTAACTGTAACATGCCTCATTATAATGCCACTCCAGGCTATACTGTAATCTTTTAAGAAAAAAAGGAGGAAATGCTGAGTCAAGCTTTTTTTTCTTATCATAAGTAGCTCTTCTACTCTTCCACAACTGAGAATGAATGACAAATATGTTTGTGTGAGCAAGAAAAAATAAAAAAGTGAATAAAACCGATCTAGTGCTTTTATTGTAAATCTCCTTTGATGTTACCTGCACAGTGCTGCACCATCGATCCTGTTTAAACTTGCATCGAAGAATTTCATCTCTGCACTGAGGACATTTTCTGAGTTTCTTTTTACATGGCAGTTGAGTTACCATTTTAATAAAATAAACAAGTAAAAGAATCTAGGAACATTGGGTTTGCCATTCTGGATCAGTGCACTCACCTATCAAATTCAGCATCATATCCTACAGAATATGTAATGAAAATAGTGAAGTTACCTTGTAGAAGTTACCATTATACATGTTCTACAGAGTGAACAACAGTGCCTAGTATACGAGAAATCTTACTGCAATTTGTTCTTTTGAAAGTGACTTTTAATGACACTTAGATGTGTGTGCCTTGAGACTCAATTTAAAAAAAAAAGAAAAGATTAACAGATATTTGTACCTTAATCATTTTTATAGCTTCACAGATAATAAAGACAGCAATCTATCTACACTGATTTCTTCTGTAAAACATATTATGGTTAATTACTTGGATTATTTCCCATTTCAAGTACAACATATCCTTAGAAAAATTTCCAAACAGAGGTTAAAATTCGTCACTGAAGGTGATTCTACTAACAGTCATGGTAGTTTTTTCAATGGTTAATTATCCTAACTGCTATGAAAAGTGTTCTTATTCTTCCTTATTGCTCATCTTAATTTGTCTAATTTCTTTTTCCAGTGATTGGCTCTCATTATAACTTTCCTTCTTCCATTTCTTGTCAACATGTATTGTATATACAGCTCTTTGATCAATTTAATGAACAGAGCTCCTGCAATATAGAATCATAGAATCATTAAGATTGGAAGAGACCTCTAAGATCATTGAGTCCAACCGTCAACCCAACAACACCATGCCCACTAAACCATGTCCCTAAGCGCCTCATCTACCCGTCTTTTAAATACCTCCAGGGATGGTGACTCAACCACTTCCCTGGGCAG
>NW_008825234.1:649725-653447 GCF_000699105.1 Pygoscelis adeliae
TTGGTCAAGCAGGACCTGCCTTTCATGAACCCGTGTTGGCTGGGCCTGATCCCCTGGTTGTCCCGCACCTGCCTTGTGAGCACCCTCAAGATGATCCGCTCCATAATCTTCTCCGGCACCGAGGTCAGGCTGACAGGCCTATAGTTCCCCGGATCCTCCTTCCGGCCCTTCTTGTAGATGGGCGGCACATTGGCAAGCCTCCAGTTGTCCGGGACCTCCCCCGTTAACCAGGACTGCTGATAAATGATGGAGAGTGGGCTAGCTTTCTCAGCACCCTCGGCTGGATCCCATCCGGCCCCATAGACTTATGAGCATCCAGGTGGCGTAGCAGGTCGTTGACCGCTTACTCTTGGATTATGGGGGGGTTCATCCTGCTCGCCATCCCTGTCTTCCAGCTCAGGGGGCCGAGTACCCTGAGGATAACCGGTCTGCCTGTTAAAGACTGAGGCAAAGAAGGCATTAAGTACCTCAGCCTTTGCCTCATCCCCAATGACAATGTTCCTCCCCGCATCCAATAAAGGATGGAGATTCTCCTTGGCTCTCTTCTTGTCATTAATATATTTGTAAAAACTTTTTTTGTTGTCTTTAACAACAGTGGCCAGGTTGTTTTCTAGCTGGGCTTTTGCCTTTCTCATTTCCTCTCTGCACAACCTAACAAGATGCCTGTACTCTTCTTGAGTCGCCTGCCCCTTCTTCCACAATATTTCACTGTAGAGCCTGTTTTTCTATATTTTCAGCGGATACATAGCTCTTCTCCAAAATCTTCCCAGGTAGTCAAAAGATTACTGCGTTCATGAATCCCTAAAAAAGATGCAATGTTCCAAAATCAACATTCACATTATTGTTTGCCCTTTTTTTTACTTAATTGAGCTCATAATTTTTTTCAAGTTTGTGAAACTGCTTCTATTACATCATAATGAAATCTATGCACTTCATATGTTGCAGAGACAGCTAGATACATGTGTGTGTGCACATAAGTGCATGTTGGTTTGTGAGTACATACCCAATGTTACTCTATTAGTTTATAACAAGGCATAGAGAATTTTACTTAAATTAGGATTTGCTTCTGTAATCAAGATGATCTTCAGTGCAGACCTCCCAGTCAGGAGATCAGCATGAAGTTCTTTGATAATTCAGGGTTTTTTCACCTTTAGCCATTATCTATCGATACTTAATGAAACTGTCATTACATTCTCTAATATAGTTTGAAAATTTCAAGTAACAAATTTTATAACAACAGCATGATCTAAACCAGCCTCACAATTAACTTTGTGGTGGGAAGAAGAAGAAGCAAGATCAGCCTGGCAGCTCTAGAAAAGTAAAGCTCTCTGTTGAAAGGTTTCTGTAACATAACCATCAGCATAAAACAAAGAAACAAACAAAAAATCCCCATGGATTCAAATCTTCAATGTTTGTAAAACTGTTAACGTACATTTTTTCCATTTAATCAGTGACTTCAATGGTAGCATTGCCATTATTATTCCTGATGTCTCAGCCTTCAGACACAAGGGAAGAATAAAGCTGTCCTGAAAGGGCTGATAACAATTTTGCTGGCCAGAAAGCTTCATATCACCTACTTTTGTCTTTTTACATTGAGTTTGGCAGCAGGGGAAATTTATGAGAACCTCTGGCTCCTTTAACTCATTTTCAGTGTCAACACTCAAAGTTAAAAATCTTATGATTTCAATCCCCAATCTAGGGAACTATTTAGCCACTGATAACCCTCAGAGTTATACCTATAGAAAATTTTCCACTCATGAGAAGATATAATTTCACTGGGACTATGTTTTTCCACAGCAGTGTGAAATCGGGACTGCGAGGACTGATAAAATACAATGCCATGGAAGAGAAACACCCCCCAACTTCTCATCAACAATATTTCTTCTGTCTTTCATTCAAAATGTCTCTATTTCTTCACCCTTTTCATACTGAAGAAAGGCACAGAAAAAAATTCCCAGGAATGCATATAAACCATTAGGATACACTGCAATTCTATTTGTTCATATAGCATGTTAATGGTTAATGGAGCATTTTTAACTTTTTTTTTAAATATCCTGCTGTCACTAGCTGTTTCCTTTGTAATTTAGGGAGCCTTAGCAGTAATAAAGACAGTCATTCCCTATTAATATCCTCCGGTGTACCTTAATACTCACTGTTACTCTCGAATAAAAGGAAAACTACAGAAAATAAATTCTTAAGGTCATTTTTACTTCCATGTAGGTCAGGTGCTAAAAGACCATTTCTAGGACTAGAGTGTTTATGAGTTAGGGTAAGACACATAATCTGGTGTTGTCAGTATGATGTCTCCAAGTAAGTGTAATATTTGTACCATATCATAAAACTGGAAATGTGCAAGAATAAAGCACAAGTTTGTTTTGTAACTAATTTAAAAACATATCATAACAGTGAATTTAATAATCTCTGTTCCACACGCAACTTAGTAGTATTTAATCAATAATTCAGTGGAGTATTGATCTCTGCACCCAATATACATATAAGCAGTTTTAATAAATTAGGTTATTTGCAATTGACAGCTGCCTGTTTAAGCTTAAAATTAAAATGATACAAGTATTATTTTCACTGTTTTCATTTGGAGCTTTGTGTGTCATAAGATGCTTCACTGAATCCTTTATAGATGGAACAGATGTCTTTTTTTTTTTTCTTTTCACTAAATCTACCAGAATTAATGTATTTGAATATAGTTAAAGGAAAAAGAAAAATTTCCTATCTTAGTATAAATCTGCAGGTCTTTTGAAATGTTAAAATAAACTGAATTCTTAAAGAATATGGCAGGCGCATGGTTTTATATTTTACGCTGCTTTATGAAGAAAGTTCATTCAAAAAACACTAAACATAAAAAGAAAGAGAAAATGTATTGATTGGTTCTTCTGTTTTTCTAAATCATATTTCAGAAGAAAATCCTAAAGCTGCATATCCAGTTTTACTACAGAAAATAGGAGAAAGAACAACTTCGTAGACAAAGCACATTTTGGCTATGTCTATTTTCTTATCTTGAAGACATAATTTAGGATAATTTTATTTGGTTTAATATATATAATTAATTTCCTTCTGTCAAGAGTTTTCAATTAAAAATCAGCATTTATGGATCTCTCAAATTCTCAAGCTGTTTATTGTAGAACAATAATGGAGAGATTTGGTGCTTGATTAACACAGGACAAAATGTTATAACCAAATATTTATTAGTACGGTTGAGTCTGCAAGACTTCAGCATCTTCATCAAGCATTGCTCACAACTTTTTAGTCTGTCCAGGCCATGAATGCCCACTAAGCTGGCACAGCAGTTTAATTTAGTTAAATGAGCGTGTCTCAGATAATTTCTTCTCAGGGAGCTTAGACTTTGATGGTAAGCTCAAAATAATGAATCCCAGCATCCTCATGGGTGTTACTCTCTTTCATAGAATCAGAGAATCAGAGAATCAGAGAATAGTTTGGGTTGGAAGGGACCTCTAAAGGTCATCTAATCCAACCCTGCCTGCAATGAGCAGGGACATCTTCAACTAGATCAGGTTGCTCAGAGCCCCGTCCAACCTGACCTTGAAGGTTTCCAGGGATAGGGCATCCACCATCTCTCGGGGCAACCTGTTCCGGTGTTTCACCACACTCAGCGTAAAAAATTTCTTCCTTAGATCTAGTCTAAATCTACTGCCCTTTAGTTTAAAGCCATTCCCCCTTGTCCTGTCGCAACAGGCCCTGCTCAAAAG
>NW_008825234.1:654047-655236 GCF_000699105.1 Pygoscelis adeliae
CCCTTGACCACTGCCCTCTGGATGTGACCATCCAACCAATTCCTCACCCACCGGACAGTCCACCCATCAAATCCATACCTCTCCAGTTGAGAGAGAAGGATGTTGTGGGGGACCATGTCAAAGGCCTTACAGAGGTCCAGATAGACGACATCTGTAGCCCTTCCCGTGTCCACTGATGTAGTCACTCCATCATAGAAGGCCACTAGGTTAGTCAGGCAGGGCTTGCCCTTGGTGAAGCCATGCTGGCTGTCTCAAATCACCTCCCTGTCCTCCATGTGCCTTCAGCATAGCTTCCAGGAGGATCTGTTCCATGATCTTCCCAGGCACAGAGGTGAGACTGACTGGCCTGTAGTTCCCCGGGTCTTCCTTTTTTCCCTTTTTAAAAATGGGGGTTATGTTTCCCCTTTTCCAGTCAGTGGGAATTTCACCGGAGTGCCACGGCTTCTCCTATAACTGAGGTGACCCAACCTGTTTTGCCTTACTTGAAACTTGAGTTTCAAACTAAATAGTACCTAGGCAGAGCACGTGGTATCTTGATTTACTGAGTATCTCAATTTTCTGCCATATTGTCATGATCTGAAGGGGAGGGGGTAAGGTGATCATTCCCCACCTCCCCTTCAAGTCCAAAGCTGTACCATTAGAAAAAAGATAGACAAAGCAATTATTCCCTTTGTTTTTCTTTTTAAGTTCAGATGTACAGAACACTGTGACTGTGCAACAGGAACAAATGAGTTTTAAGCTTTAACACTTTTTATTGCTAAAATCACGTAAGCATTCTAGCACTGTAGAATCTCTGACTTCTAACTCCTACTGCTAATTGCTTTGATTTGTCAGGGAAATAGTGAATAACATACATCTGATTTAGTGACAACAGCTTTTTTTTTTTTAATTTATTTTTTCTGGAAGCAGACAGTCTCATATTGTTTTGTGACTTAACTATATAATTATGTAGCATACATAATATGCTAGAATACCTTACTCAGCTGGTTAAGCATTACATTTATGTTGTTTCAGCATTAACAGATACATACCAGTAACAAAATACATAGTTTTCAGAGCCTAATCTGGTAAGTGTCTTAAAATGTTTTGTGTTAACTTCATAAACATCATCTTAATGATGAGATTCATCTCACATAGCATTTAGTTATTGATTGCATCTCAATTAGTAATCTAGTTTTCTTCTATTGTC
>NW_008825234.1:655279-694363 GCF_000699105.1 Pygoscelis adeliae
GGCTTACATTGCATTCTCTGTGTGTTATGACTTGCTTTCAGCAGGTGTCTCCACTGATTCTAAAGGAGCTTATGTCACATCTATTTCTATTATACAAATAACAGAAATAGAATAGATCTTTTCTCTAGAGAGAACCATTAGCTCAGCTAAAAGTTGCCAAATTGTGGAGTAAATTATTGGTTATATTCCATAGTCTGAGTTGGACAAGAGGTTGCCACCAGAAAAATGCAAGAGCAAGTTTCTAAATTTGTGTTAATAGGCATAGAGACACAGCCTGTAATGAAGCTGTGCTATGTGTCCATGCACCAGAATCTGGCCCTTTGAGTCCACAAGTGATATTTTTTCACCATATCATTTAGTCTGTTTCATAATAGCAAGTAGAGATATTAAATGAAATCACATCTAACATAACACTTCCCACACACCAAATACTACCTCTCAGTCTGGCACAGAGTAGATTTTTTAGAATTCCTTCATTAATCAATGCAATAACAGTGTCCCTAACTTTCTGAATGAATTTAAGTTAAATCTTGTGAGATACAGCATCAAATGCTGTACGAAAATCTACATAGATACTACAAATGCTATATTCTCCACATCTACCATATTTTTGTTATATATACATGGACTCATACCTGATTTTTTCTTTTTAGTAACTGATGGCAATCTGGGTTATTTCACTTGCTGCAGTTAATTTTTTATCAGTCATAGTCAATGTCCAAATACTATGGTTAGGTGCAAGACTTATGGAATGTACTGAGTTTTCATTACACTGTTTACAATTAATTTTTTCAGGTATACCTTGTAGGTATGCAGTCAATCGTAGAGTGACTTTTTATCTTCACAAAAATTCCTAGTGAAATACCAGACAACAGAGATATAAAAAATAATCTCCCTGTGTTCTGTAGCCAAGCCAAAACTGTAGAAATGTGGAAAGCAGACAGACAGAGAAGGAAAAGGGTAGAGATTAATGAGATACCACATCGTAACTTTAAAGAGGTCCTTTGTGCCATACAATTTTCATTTCATATTTCAATCTTATGGGTGCCTATTTTGCGATAGTGTAACTCAAATGACGTGCTCATTCAAATTAGTGTAAATAACATTGAAAGTGCATTTCTTGTCAAAATTTTGTTGTTGTATTAACCTATGGTTCTGTTTAGTACTTCTTCATTATCAGTCTTTTATGCTAGATTGAATATGCCCATTGATTTTTTTTTAATATATCTGAGTTTTATGAGACCACAACATATATATGCTCATTATAGCTTTTCATGGGTAGTAAACACCTGTGTGGCAGTATATGTTCTTTAACAGATGCCTAAGAACCAGCTGAATGCTGTCTTCGGAGTCCATGCTTTTGCTTTACATATGCCATAAAAAAATACATAATTAAAGACAAAAAATCATACAGCAAAATATTAATTGAGGTACTGGAAATTATTTCTAACAAAAGAGTCTCACAGAATGCATTAAAAATAAATTTTAACCTTAATTATCCTAGTACCTCTGCAAAGATGGCTATTTATTTGAAGGTGGTTCATAGTGAATGACAACATCAATGTTTTCAAATGTAGTTTCTCATTCCATATCACAAGCAAGTTTATGCTTTCTGTACCATGAGTCTTTCCTGTACAGATTATACAGTTAAAAGGAAAAGCACTAAACAGCAGGAAATAGATGGTGTACATAATTTCAATGTTTATTTTCATAGAAACAAGTCAGAAACTAAACAGAAGGAAAAACGCAAGCCAAGATACAGGAACACGTGACTCTGCCTGTAAGTCCATACTGGTAGTTTAAAACACCTCTTTGTAGCACAAAATTTAGTTTAACGTTTTGTTTTGTGTGGAAATATCTTAGATTCTGTTGGATGGATATGATCACCTTCTCAAATGTTAACAAAAACACTCCCCCACCCCCCATTTTTTCAGCCAAAGAGCCTTAGGCTGATTTGCTGGTTCTTTTGCCCCAGACGGGAGGGTGACAACAGGGGAAACAGCATGAGGAAAATAAAAGGAATTATTCAAGCTTTCCAGGAAGATCCATCACAAATAGTAATATCTCTCTTGAACAAATTAAATAGAGAAGAAATGGTCTCCAGCACTGTGCTTTAATTCTTCGATACATAAGTAGATATGGCCCCTTATTTTCAAAATGTGAAAAAATTGTCTGACAAATTCCAGTGGATGTAGGGGTTTCAAGCATTTGTCACTATTTTACCATATTTCAAAGCCAGAGAGCTTTTTCAGCTGTTGCTAGTCATTCTCATCAACCTGATGACCAATGTCACTACATGACATTGCTTTGTCCTTGTGGATTCAAATGATAGCAGGAATACAAGCTGAATCTCAGAAAATGTGTCCTAGAAACCTTTTTTTTAACAGAGGCTAAATAGATTTTGTATTTTTAGTGTACACTTCTATTGATATTTCAAATATACCTGACCCAAAGTCTTTCACATAGTGATGTATTGTATGAATTCCTTTAAATTTACATAGCAGGATTAGGATTTGAAGTAAAAACTGTTTTCATCCAGCTGAAACTCAGAATCAGTTATCAGCTTTGTACTTAAATGTATTTAATTCACAACAAGAGATTGGTTGCTGGCATATATTGTAAAGTAATGATTTTTCTTGTTATACTTTTTATTCTTGAGGTAATAAAGCATTTATGAAGGTATTCGATTTACTGATAGGGAAGCTAGTCCATTATACAGTTGATCTTAATGAAAAATACATTCCTTTCTGATTGATAGTGTCCTCAGAGAGAAGGCCCTGTTTCAAACTATTTATTTGATCAATGTGAATTACGCAGCTGTGTTGCCTGTCTCTTTTCACTGACTACAGATAGAGACTACCTAAGGATGTTCCCCTAACTGAGGTGTATTAGATAGGTGGCTTAATTAAAGGAGTAAATCCATGTGAAAGTGTTCTCCACATCAGCTCTCTGAAGATGATGAATACTTGTTTTGAGTAGCTCTTCCAGGTTGACACAAAGATTTGATCTTCATTTTGTTAAATGAACACACCACAGGATTAGTATATTTCCAGCTTTACAAGTGAGGAACACAAAGAGGTTAAGAAACATCAATTGGAGGTTAATCCACATAAAGGGAGTCCATGGAATTCAAGTAAAGTATCCAAAGTTGGAGTCCTACTGTTTCCATTCAGTTGTCATTATTTCTGGAGGCTCCTATAAGCTCTAAGTGCCATCACTTTTTCAAAATAAATGGACATGTTACCATTTTGCTCCTAGACATGCACAGAAACACGTCAAGCTTGTCATGGTTAAGCAATGTAGTATTTATCTTTGCCTATCTAATTTGAGGACTTCAGGCCGGTAGCTGAACAAAGGTCTGCTGTGAAGCTCAGTTTACAAGGCAACAGCAATCATTACACAATTCCTTTCACAATTAAGTATTGTAAAAACCTAAAGTAGTGGATGGTCCCAGCTGTAAACTACATACTCTCTACACAAAGCAGATGGAACATGGAAAAAGCAAGTAAAGTGAAGTTTGTTATACAGTAAATATGTGAATTAAATGCTTTTATCATAGCATTCACTGCAAAATAGCTGAAAGAGGCAGGATAATGTCCAGTCAGTTTATAAAATATGTTTTGTTTTGTTTTGTTTTTTTCTGAATAACAAGCTAACAACCAAAAAAACCCCTTCTGTTTTACTTGTCTCTTCTTATTATTGTGTCTAATGCAATATTCATTATGGAAAATGCACTCTTGGGAAGAGTTTTGTTATGTTTATTTTAACATTTGGGTGATACAGCTTGCATACTGCAATACTCCCTTTAGGAATTCTCATGTGTTTTTACAGAAAGTTACTAGAACATCCTGTGTCTATTTAATAACAGATGACAAAAAGAAGAGAACAGGCAGCTATTCCTTTAATTTTTACAGTTCTAGACAAAGATTAGACTAAGCTGGCTGGTGTGAATTCCATTTCCTGATCATTTTACAGCCTTACAACAAGATGCCCATAAGAACTTTTGAAGCAATGGCTGTCCCTTTCCTATTGTGCTGGACTTCAAAAACAGTACATAGAGATTCACTACTAGACAATGAGTTGTAGTCAGGTTATAAAGGAACTGAGATTTTGTAGTTAAAAGAAAGGTGTAAGTATTGGCTGAGATTTATCACATAGTACCATAGAACAGTTTGGGTTGGAAGGGACCTTCAAAGATCATCTAGTCCAACCCCGTGCCATGGGCAGGGACATCTTTCACTAGATCAGGTTACTCAAAGCCCCGTCCAACCTGACCTTGAACACTTCCAGGGATGGGGCATCCGCAACTTCTCTGGGCAATCTGTTCCAGTGGCTCACCACCCTCATCGTAAAGAATTGCTTCCTCATATCCAATCTAAATCTACACTCTTCCAGTTTAAAACCTGTGCCTCCTGTCCTATTGCTACAGGTCTTGGTAAAAAGTCCCTCTCCATCTTTCTTGTAAGCTCCCTTTATATATTGAAAGGACACAATAAGGTCTCCCTGAAGCCTTCTTTTCTCAAGGCTGAACCACCCCAATTCCCTCAGCCTTTCTACGCAGCAGAGGTGTTCCAGCCCTCTGATTATTTTCCTGGCCCTCCTCTGGACCCACTCTAACAGGTCCACGTCCTTCCTATACTGAGGATCCCAGAGTTGGATGCAGTACTAAATGCAGGTGGGGTGTCATGAGAGTGGAGTAGAGAGGAAGCAGAGTAGAAGGGGAGCAGAGTAGAATTACCTCTCTCAACCTGCTGGCCACGCTTTTTTTTCTGCAACCCAAGAAAAGAATGGCCTTTCTGGGCTGCAAGTGCACATTGCTGGCTTATATCCAATTTTTCACCCACTGGTATCCTGAAGTCCTTCTCTGCAGGGCTGCTCTCAATCCATTCATCACCCAGTGACGAATTACTAGGGTGGGGGCAGTGTGGAAAAGGTCTGGTTCAAAATCCGTCAGAATAAACACAAACCTTTTGTATTAATTTAAACTTAGCTTTGGAATAGACCCTATTCCTGGACTGTCTATGTCTCAATCTCTTGACTGGTAAATTCACTGGCATAATAAGTGTTTAGTATTTTTTATATCAATGCTGTTTAGAGGTGATCAAATTAAACCTGTATACAGAAACTTCCTATAAAGTCTCCACAGCTGAAAATCATAGTGAAAGACTTGAAACCTAAATTAGAATAAAGGATTATTTTGGTCTGATAACTTGATTAAAAATACTTAATAAACAAAACATTTTGATTTGACAGATTAACATAAAAGTACAGCAAATCCCAATTTAGAGAACTTACAGAATAATCAAAGGCTGCAAAAACATCTGAAATTAAAAAGGAGTTGGAGGGTTGTTTTTCTCTTTCCTCCACATGCTCTCAATGAACATGGATGTCAATTACAAAGGTAATACTGTGATGTTTAAGGTTGAAAGGGTTTTTCTAATGCATACTGCTCAAAGCATTACTCTCTAGAAAAAAAATTCCTATGTACCCACTGTGTATAACTCAATCAAACACTTCCTGACAAGGTGCAAAGAGACAGTGTTTTGATGTTTCTTCCCCTGAATTATATTTTTAAAAGATTTTTTTCTCTATTTCTTGTCTCTGGCTTTCTTAGGTTTGATGCTTTATCCTTTGTGAAGTGTTCCTGCCTTTCTGATTTCTTTTAAATCCTATAGTTTTTCTATAGGTTTGAGATGTTTTCTTTTAACCTTCTTTTATTGTCAATCACGCTATGTCGCTTTGATGGGGAAAGTACTCATAAGTCACTTAAAATGTGGTCCAATTAGTATCTTCACTGACCATGTTTTTGTTTATATATGAGCCATTTTTGGTTCCATTAGATGTGTTCAACCTTTCTTTCCAAATTGTTACCTTTCCTAAAAATGTTACAAATTCCCCTAACGATGTTGGGTTTTTTCATTGTTCTGAAGTCTTTGTGACTGAAACGTAATTGTGAAATACATTTGTCTGCCAAAATAACAGCAGACACCTGAATGTATCAAGGGATATATAACAGGATACATGGAACTTTCAACTTTACGACACTGCTTCAATCAGCTTAGGTTAACACTGAACAGTTTTTAGCCATTTTTTCATGTCCTAAATTGATGGTCTCAGTTCATTTCCTAGACCACATGCGAGACAGCATTGTGGTACACTTAGTGGTAGGTTCAGCTGAAAAGAATTTTGTCACCAACGATAGAAATAAGAACATGTTGTTCACCAGTATTGTAGAAAGCCACAATGGCTTCACATCTAGAGTACCATGTCTGGTTTTGGACTTTGCACCTCAATACAAATATCTACTTCTTGTGTAAAAGTTTGGTGTGGTAAAAAGCTCTCTTGCAACTGAGTGCAAACGTTACGTGTACAGACAAACTCTAAAAAAGAAGCTATCAAGGTTATAAAAAAATCATGAGTATGAGTTTAAATACATACATTAGCCTACACTTAACAAATAGTTAACACAGATAATTTTTGTTCTGTGGAAGTAAGAGGAGGATTCTTCCCAGGAGAATTCATGGTTCATTTGAGTCCCAGTGTAAAGTACCCTAGAATGTTAGTGAAGCCAAAGCCATAACAATTTAAATCTGAAAGCACATACAGTATCATTTTAATAAGATAACAAATAAGAAAATGATTACCTTGTGCACTGAAGATGTTATGCCTGCAGGGTCAAAATGAAAATTCTATTGTCCTAACATGGTACCATGAGAATTCCTGGTACTTTAGTTATTACTCTCCTTTTCTTCCAAAAAATGAAGAGATTTACTTATCTGACTGTATGCTATTTTGCTGTATGACAACCTTTTCCTACTGAATGTATAATAGATAGAAATAACCTCAGCTATCCTTAGGTATTCAAAAGTGAAACATCTGAATCTCAGCTAGGCAACCTTGAATCCCTTTGTGCTCTGAAGCACAATTCATGCTGCATGATCCAGACACGTGTCAGGATGAGATGAATCACCCTATGAAGATGCCTATTTTTCTCTACTGTCTGTAAAGTCTTCATTATCTAACTTTTAGATGTATAAATTAGAAAAGATGAATCCACTCTAACTCATTAGGATATGTTGTTTGTGGCCATGTTGATATGTCATTAATAGACTTTGCATTATGTTGCTTATATTGCAGCCAAATAAATCAAAACAAATGGTGATATAACTGCACTGAATTTTGTAAGGTATCTGTTATTTGCCATTTTCTGTACCTCTGCAAGTTGCACCATTTTCTGTCCTCGGGTTACTTTGTCTTCAGAGGGAAAAAAACCCAAACAATATTTGATGGCAGTATTTAGGTACAGCAACCATTTAGCAGGCCATGAGAACAATACTGTTAAGAAAGGAATAGAATGTAGAGCAACTATCAGGCATTCCTCCTTTTCCTTTCCCACACTCTCCCCTGGGGTTTTTCATTCAAAGTGCCCCTTCATAAATATTTCTCAAATATTTCCTTATTCAAAGGAAAAATAATGCATTTTTAAGTCTCTAAAACAACATACAATTGTTTTTTTCCTCACTGTTCCTTCTGTCCTATATTTGTTACCACTACAATGCTCTCTGAAATGATTGCCTGAAGAATAAACATTAGGGTTGAAGTGAAAAGTTGTCTCTTCGACTATGTTTCAGTCCAAGATGTAATGAGATAAAGTTGCATCATTGTCATCTTTAGCTTACAATATTTAAAATGAGTTTTGAGAGAGTGGGATTTACATTGTGAGAGACACAGGAGGCATGATGCTTTTGAAATAAGTAGCTATATTTGTCCTTTCATATGATGTTATGATTTTACACTTTTACCTTTTATTCTTTGCAGGAAAAGCAATTCACTGTCTGAATTAGTGCATGCAGGGCAGACCCAGTAAAGTTCCTACTGATCTCCACATCTTTGCTTGCAGAGACAGTGTACCCTACTCTCACAATTGAAATGCTTCAGCATGGAGCCTGAGTTCTGACACTCCAAAAATATTGAAGCTGCAAGGTCTCATGCTCCGAGTAGGAATTCCTACAAATCCTGCTGTGATAGACCATCCTGGAAGCTAAATGTATGTAAACAGTCCCTTCCTCCAAACTCTCCCCTACCTGCCCCAGGAAACATTAAAGGAGGTGGCCAGGCTCTCAACCTTGCTTCCAGAGCTCTGCAGATTTTCTTTAAATTTCTTTCTCTACTTATTTAACATCTGTGTTCTTCTCTGCCCATTCTACAGCTATGGGTAAAAACTTCCCCAAACCTTAGACAAGCCACTGAGATTTTAAAACAAGCAGAAGGTTGCTGTTTAGTTCATTATCACCAGCATAAGTCCAGTGCAGAGAAAACAGATAAACACGAATTATATCTTCCTGAATTTCCTAGCAAGCTTGAAGGAAAAAGCAGTATGCTTTCCCATATCAGCTAATTACCAGTGTTTGTTAAATTTTGCACACAAAAATATCTATGTAACACTTACTGCTTAGTAAGATACATCTTGCAACACAATCGTAAAATATTTTAAGAATGCAGACCACTATCCAGCTGAACCCTTAACATTATCCTTCTCATAAAAAAGCCTCACAGAAATGTTATGTTTTGAGCATATATCTTCCAGCTGGGGAAGTATAATCAACCTATTAAGCAAGTATTAAAATCATACTTTTACTACCGACTATACTGCAATTGTTTACTTTGTTGTTTATGTCTTAGTATTTATTGTCCTAACAGATGTTATTCTACAGAGTGTTGAAATGTTACAATTTCTAACATGCATCTTTCGTGAAACTGCAAATGATGCATTTTCATTAGTTTTAAAAAATCTCTCTACTGAGATTTATATGATTACCTGACAACTTCACGTATTCCCCCTCTATCCCCCTCTAATTTATACTTTCCTGCCATTTCCTATGTGTATTGGATGACAGGTTATTTGTAAACATCATATTTATATTACCACCCTCTTTCAGCACTGATAATTTTCACCCAGAAATATTCTCTGTCATACAACTCCCAATGTAGATATGTTTACATGTCAGCTAATTCTAAAAACTTGAGGAAGCTCTCAATTACTGCAATATGAAGACACATATTTTATCCTTTTCAAAGAGGTTGAAAATAATAATAATACAATAAACAAAACAGAAAATCCTGTTGTCGTGGTTTAACCTCAGTTGGCAACTAAGCACCATGCAGCCGCTCGCTCACTCCTCCACCCCCCGGTGGGATGGGGGAGAGAATTGGAAAAGCACAAGTGAGAAAAACTCGTGGGTTGAGATAAAAAGAGTTTAATAATTGAAATAAAATTATAATAATAATAATATGATAATAATAATAATACACAAAGCGAGTGATGCACAGTGCAATTGCTCACCACCCGCCGACCGATGCCCAGCCAGTCCCCGAGCAGCGGCCCCCCCGGCCAGCTTCCCCCAGTTTATGTACTGAGCATGACATCCCATGGTATGGAATGTTTCTTTGGCCAGTTTGGCTGTGCCCCCTCCCAGCTTCTTGTGCACCTCCAGCCTTCTCAGTCGGTAGAGCATGGGAAACCAGAAAGTCCTTGACTAGTGTAAGCACTACCTAGCAACAACTAAAACATTGGTGCCTTATCAATTTTGTTCCCATCCTAAATCCAAAACACAGCACTGTACCAGCTACTAGGAAAGAAATTAACTCTATCCCTGCCGATAGATAAGAACTTGGATAAATCCAAGTTGTCACTATTTATATATTGTAGTACACAGTGGCTTAAGAACCAATTATGATAAATGAGGTAAATGTATGTATAAAAAATCCCAAACATCCTAAATCTCTTAAAATCTGAACAGCTGCATCTAGTGGTTCCTTCAGAAATAACTGTTATTTCACTTGCTCAGAAACATAGTCTATGCACCGGCTTTAAAATATTTTTGTAACTGACTCTTTTATTTTAGGCATCTACTGTAACCTAGGTATAACTGGACTATTTCAGAAAATATTTGCTTTAATATTTAAAAAAAAAATAAAAATTGCTTTAAATAATTTTGAATAATCTAATTCTTGGTTTTATCCTTGTCCATTAAGCACCTTCATGGTATCTTGGAAAAGATGCATTATTTTTAGAGGCAATGGATAGAAGAGCTTAATAATACAGATGATAACATCTACCACTTTGATCTCTCTCATTCACAAAACAGCAACAACATGCAAACAAACATAACAATTTTTAAAGACTTCACAGAAACCCAAAGACTTTGTGTATTTCAAAATAATGAATCTTTCTTTCAGGAAATTAGTGACAATTCCCAGAAAATTTGTATCACAGCTTAAGTCTTCATACTGGACAGTGTAAATCCTTGAGTGCTCTTTTGAAACTACGAATTGTATTATTCAAGTTTTCAAAGTTTCTTTTGATTTAAATGGTGTTGGTAGTAATCATAGCTCACCTGACTTTCATGTAGCTATACATAGTATTTCTTTGCTGGAATATGAAAACATCTCTGTGGGAACTTCTACATTTACTTTCTATGTAAATTATAATCATTTTATACAATGAAGTGCAGGCATACATACACTTCCAATCTTGGGTGCCTATTCCCAGTGTGGAAAGTTCAGAAAGGGGATAGTCAGCCTTGGGGTAATATTATTTACATCAGTGATTCTTTTTATGGCTTTCTGAAGAAAAGGAATTCAGTGTTACCAGTACTGGGTTGCTCATAATATTATTGAAAATAATTGCATAGTAAATAAATAATAAAGGTGTTACATTTCTTCATGTTCCATTTTGTTTCTTCTTGCTATTCTATGTCATGTGTTATGCAGAAGATGCAGATCAGCACTGGGAAAACAGTAACAGCAATTTCACTTGTTATTATACATAGTATATTTACAGTAATATGTTTTGAATGTGACTATAATAGAATTTCAGATATAGTTAATTTCATACCAAAAGAATAGCACGTGTTAAGGATTCTTTTTTTCCTCCTCAAGTTAATATCCTAATTACATTTACACTGAGAAGTTTGGGACCTGTCTTACAGTGCTATAAAAGGGAAATAATGAATCTGTACTCTACTGTGAGTTACACTTCATACGTCCTTGATATAGTGAAATCAACGGAATATGGGCAGGATTATTTTCCAGCAACAAATGAGTGTTCTAGAAACAGAGAGATAAGATTAATAAATGGAAGCTATAAAAGTCAGTAAGATTTTGAATTTACATTTCCTTGAAAATATCTACCTGTTTCATATACATGCATAAACATATTTTATTTGCTTTCATAGGACTAAGAGTCTGCCTCTGTCAGACATTGTGATAAATCATGTAGATTTGAGCTTCTACACAACATTCTCTTAAAATATTTAAAAGTCATCTCAGAAATTTAGACTTGACTCAACCTATTCTACAATGAAGTCCTTTTAGCCAGGAATGTTAAGAAACATTTATCACATATTCTACCATAGCTTCCTTATGTGGGGAAATAACTGGCAGCTTTCTTAACTGTTTAGTTCTTTATACAGTCAGACACTGATTTGCTATTTCACTCTGTACATTCTTATTTTAAGTAAGCCAGTTTAACATGCTTTAGCTGAAAGTGAAAATGCCTATACATCATATTAAAAAATACTAAATATTATTTTCTATATGTAACTGTCTCTTTTCCTTCTGTCAAGGGTAGGTAATCTGCAAGTAATGTGTGTTGCACAGTCTGGCCATGAAGAATAAAGCAGAATATAATATAAGAATATAATATAATATATAATATTATAGAATATAAATAGAATAGAATAGAATAGAATAGAATAGAATAGAATAGAATAGAATAGAAGCAGAATAAATAAAGCACCAATAAACTCTTATCAGCAAAGAGGCAAGAAGACTGTGCTGGCCAAAGAGCAAGTATTTCAACAAAGAAAGTGTCCGATGTTGTAGGAGCACAAAATATGTAAAACAACGCATTAAGCTTGTCCATCCCTCTCACCATCACTGCCTAACTGCTGTGCAAAATTTTTCTGGTGCTGTATTGCCTAGAGACAAGACAGTTTTTACATTGCGTCAGTGTAATACTATTTACTTATGTTTACATGCAGCAACATACAGATGTTGCCTTTCCGGGTTATTAGTCTAATTCTCCTCCACAGTGATAACACCAGCAAAAAACCCATGCACCCAATCTTCTCCTTTACATGAGCAGCATGTGTTACAGAAACAACTAAATTCAACTATAGGCTCTGACTCTTCTGGCCTTTAAGTTGTTGCAAAGCAAAAAGGCAAGACATGCATGAGCTCCTGTCGTGGTTTAACCCCAGCCAGCAGCTAAGCACCACGCAGCCGCTTGCACACTCCCCACTCCAGCAGGATGGGGGAAGAGAATTGGAAGGGTAAAAGTGAGAAAACTGACAGGTTGAGATAAGAACAGTTTAACAGTTGAAATAAAATATAATAATAATAATAATAATAATAATAATAATAATAATAATATTGTAATGAAAAGGAAAATAACAAAAAGAGAGAAATAAAACCCAAGAAAGGCAAGTGATGCAAATGAAAACAATTGCTCACCACCAACCAACTGATGCCCAACCAGCCCCCGAGCAGCACCCCCCCGGCCAACCTTCTCCCTAGTTTTTATTGCTAAGCATGACATCATATGGTATGGAATATCCCTTTGGTCAGTTGGGGTCAGCTGTCCCACCTGTGTCCCCTCCCAACTTCTTGTGCCCCCCCAGCCTACTCGCTGGTGGGGTGGTGTGAGAAGCAGAAAAGGCCTTGACTCTGTGTAAGCCCTGCTCAGCAGCAACTAAAACATCCCTGAATTATCAACGGTGTTTCCAGCACAAATCCAAAACATAGCCCCATACTAGCTACTATGAAGAAAATTAACTCTACCCCAGCCAAAACCAGCACAGCTCCCTTCCACCTCCCTCAGTAGTTTACAAAAAAGCCGGGCACAGGAAATTGGCATTATGGACAGCTAATGAAAGGAGTGTGACTTCTGAACATCTTCCTTCGCTGCTCTTCCTTTTGGAATAGAGGGAATCTTCAATGCGTGTAATTCACCACTAGCATCTGCCATTCCACCTGCCTTTCAGGATACTAAAATGGCTAATGAAGTTCTTTTGTAGGAATAATTATTCCTGTGCCTTTTACTGGGCAGATGTTTTGGCCACAGAATTAGGGCCAGTGGAATTTTTTGTGTAATGTCTGAGCAATTCAGTGTTCACAATTCCACACTGCTTGTTTTTCTAAGACATCTCAGAGACTTTAAGACTGCCTCCAGTTTGGCTTTTTTAAAATTCTTGACTTTTACTGTTGAAAAGTATCATACAAATGATAATAAATGTAGTTTTTCCAATAGATCAACCTGGCAATTGGCAAATTTTTTTTAGTGAAATGAAAGAGAAAGGTACATACTGGTGTTATGAAGGTCATTCTCAACACCTGAAGGTGATAGCAGCTGAAATGCTCAGCTCCTCCCTGCCAGGAGCAGAGCTTGAAATCTCTCAAGGGCTTTCAGTATCTTCAGCAGCCCATCATGGAGGAGTTCACCAGGTTCTGAAAATCTACCACATTCTCCACATCACTGTGGGGCTGAGGAACTGAGTTGGCAAGAGAAAGGGAATTCTCCTAATATATAATTAAAATAGTCATTTGGGGTAATCTTTTGGATAAGTTGCAATTTTCTCATTAGCAAATGTATGTAGATATTTTTAAATGCCATTTTGATAGTGTTATGCAAGCAATTGAAAATCTTGAATCTTCTTTGACTGAGTAAATGCCTGTACACCCAGGATGTAACTGTTATGCTGGTGTCTTGGTTTCAACTGAGATAGAGTTAATTTCCTTCCTAGTAGCTGGTACAGTGCTGTGTTTTGGATTTAGCATGAGAATAGTGTTGATAACACACCGATATTTTAGTTGTTGCTAAGTAGTGCTTACACCAGCAAAGGACTTTTCAACTTCTCATGCCCTGCCAGGGCGAAGCTGGGAGGGGGCACAGCCAGGACAGCTGACCCAAACTGGCCAAAGGGATATTCCATACCATGTGGCGTCATTCATGCTCAGTGTATAAACTGGGGGGAGTTAGCCGGGGGGTGGTGACCGCTGCTCGGGAACTGGCTGGGCATCGGTTGGCAATTGCATTGTGCATCACTTATTTTGTATATTATTTTATTATTATTATTATTTCCCCTTCCTTTTCTGTCCTATTAAACTGTCTTTATCACAACCTATGAATTTTACTTTTTTTTTTTTCCCCAATTCT
This sequence comes from Pygoscelis adeliae, assembly GCF_000699105.1. Classification (NCBI taxonomy): domain Eukaryota; kingdom Metazoa; phylum Chordata; class Aves; order Sphenisciformes; family Spheniscidae; genus Pygoscelis; species Pygoscelis adeliae. The sequence continues at coordinate 669,498 of NW_008825234.1, forward strand.
CTCTCCCATCCCACTGGGGAGTGGGGGGAGTGAGTGAACGGCTGTGTGGTGTTTAACTGCCTGCTGGGTTAAACCACAACAGCTGGAAGGTACAATTCTTCCAGCAAGTGTGTTAATGGATGTATCCACATCTCACACACAGAAATGTTTTTCCTCTGCTTTTATACTAAATTAAGAAGCAATTAAATGAATTTTTATTTAATCATAGCTGGAACAATAGGATCCTCTTCCCAAGGTACCGACCACTGTCGCAAAGTCTGAATGGAAGCTCAGCCATGTAGTCTGAAAGTTTTCCTCTGAGACTTTTTGCAATTGTGATGGCTTTGGCATTGTTTTGATTACAGTTGACTATCTGAATATATGTGGGATGAACCAGAAAGCAAGCTGACAGTCAGATAAGCAGTGTGAGTTTGGTCTTGGGAGAAATAAAGTTCCTTTAGGCACAAGACTGTTTGGAAAAACAGTTTTAATTTCTAAACAAGGAAACTTTTGGGTTTTCTTTTTCCTTGAAAAGTATGTATTATCAGCTCCCTAAGAGCTTCCCTATTCTTCTATGCTAAAAAGCTTTTCTGCTTATACTTGCTAGCAGAAGACACTCCTTCCTCCTCAGCCTCTCTGTCAGTGGCTCTCTAAGCACCTCATTTGGTTAACTGGAAGGGCATAGAGTTTCTCATTGAATGCCCTGAAAATAATCCATGTGGATCCTAGCCACTGAAAAAGTGCTCCAAAAGCCTATTTAGAACAAGATTATCGCTAGTATGAAATGAAAGGCCCATTGGATATGTTTACCCATAGGTACTTTGTGATCACCTTTTTAGAAATCAGGTTAAAATGAAAACAAATGAAAGAATTTATTCACAAAATATGTAACATAACAGGGCTTTCAAGGACACAGGTGACAAGGAAGAGAGTAACCATGTTTAATTTACTTTACCAAAGGTCAGTTCCAAAAGGCCTTCCCTCACCCTCATTTTCTGACAGCTGGTAGCAGTATCCCAAGCATTCAACAGCTCAGGTACTAGTTCATATTTTACATGCACACTGCAGAGAACCTTCAGCTAAGGAAGGATGTTATATTTTGGGGGTCACTCATCTCTTTTCTTGGAGTTCATTAAAATTCAACTTTTCTTTTTCCCTGTTAGGCCTTATCTTACACAGGAGGCTGTTTGGATCCTCTCTGTGGACTTCTTCAGAAGTTCTAATGACACATTGGGAGGCAGCTTAGAATATTTTGCATGCTTATTTGAACTATTGGCAAATCACTAGCCATAAAGAGAAAAATCATGGAACAGTAGAATGTTTTTTCCCAGTCAGTAAGATAATGTGTAAATAACAATGTAAAGTCTTCAACATAAAATTGTAAATTGAGAACCATGATTTCTGCAAGTACAAAATGAGATGACTTCCTGTGATCTTTACCTTCACTTTGGAGTGAGAATAGACTTACATCAACTGATGGAATCTCTAATCGTACTCTAAGATCTGTCATAACTATGAGGAAAATAGAAATCTTCAAATAAATTCTATTTAAATAACTGTTGTTGCACCAAATAAATGCCTGACTCATGCTATTAGATTCTCTTGCTATTAAAAATGATGTGACAAGATCTTGAGCATTGTCCAAGTCCTCAGAGTTAAGGAATAGAGTGCCCCAGGTCTGCATATGTGGAGTAATCCTCTGTACTTAAAGAGTAAAGAAGAAATAGCATTGGTAAAGCAGCTTAAAAAGATGTTAGTAAAGCTGATTGGGAAAACACTGTAAAGACCAGATTGTGAGCTGGATGAGCTGGCGATTGAAACATTCACTATGCCCTTTTTCTTTTACTTAGGCACTATCTCCATGCCATTCCACCCTACAACTGCCTTTCAGACAATTTACACATACAAGTCAAAGCTAAATAATGTTTTTATTTAAATAGCAGATTACTTAGAGAAGAATTTTCTCCTGAAGTTAAGCAAGTGCTTTTAGATTTATAGGACACTTGGGTTTTACTTCAGAATTCTATACTGGTTGATCTACTTGCATAAGTGACATGATCTTTTAATTAGATTTTCAGTAAAAGACAACAAAAGGCTCAGTCATATTTCTGCTGCCTGATAAGCAAACATTTGTTTGCTTTCGGACAGGGATCTTGTTGCAATCAGTTGCACCCAGATGGAAAACATGAAACGAAGAACTGTGAATTACTCTGAGTATGCAGTGCTCAGCATAAAAAATGTCTGTAAGGAGCTCTTGCTGCATGCTGATTGCTTATGATTTATGCTGCACAAACACAAGACCAGAAACATCTGTTACTGTTTCAGACCTTTTCCTCATGTACATACCAGTGATGTGGTTCGTATTTGTAACTTTTGCACAACTGATGGAAGGAGACACTACTCAGGTTCATAAATATAAACAGGGAAGATAGAATTTCAGGTTAGCCATGATACTTGATAAGAGGCATCAGCTTAGTGAAATCAAAATTGGTCAGAACAAATTAACTAACAATTTCTGTGTTTAGACTTATTCATTGATTCATTCACTTTATCTGTTTGGTCTGGGTGTCTATTTTCACTGTAGGGCTTGAGACAAACATATTCATTGCTTTCCAGATAGGACTCATCTTCACTAATTTTGGCTTTATAAAACTTAAATGGTTAGTTAAAGATAATTGTTTAGGCTTCTGTTGTAAGTAGAGGAGACAGATAACTCTAGAGGGTAATTTAGTCCACTCCAAGTGCAAATCTATCTTGGGATGGGGTAAATTTTCCTCAGAATATGTCTCTGCCTCTCCTTTGATTAGAAAAGTAGTATAGTTCATCAGCTTGGTTGCCTAACATGGAGACAGTACATCTGGATAAGATAAATACCATCCTCTGTCTCTCTGTGATCAATCACTATGGAACATTCTTCCTGCTTATGTCCTAATAGATCAGTTCTGATTAGTAATTAGGGTGCAGGTGCAAGATCATGCTTCCCATTTTTTTTCCCTACTTTTTTCTTCCGACACTTTTTTCTTTCATCCAACATGTGATCAAAGCAGATGAAGGTTTCTTCCAGGAATGGAACTTGACATGTCTAGTTAAGAAGGTAAGGCTTGTGTTTTGCTTTAGGATCTGCTATCGGCTTACAAATTGCTTCCCCTTCCTCACTGAATTTCATGTCTGTAGTTACAGATTTATTTTAAATGTCTTGTGAAACATTCATTAGAAACCAATATTATACATATACATAAATAAATACCCAAATGAGGAATTTAAAAGACTTTAGATAAAATAATATTTGCACAATTTTACAGGTTAATCTGCTGATTTCTATTGCCCTAACCATTACATGTCTTTGGGATATTTGATCTGAGGAGAATAAGATATGAGCTATGCTCAATTTCTAGTAAATCAGTATTTGAAAGGAATCTCTATTCAAAAAAGTAGTTAAGTTATAAATTCATCAAAATAACATTTTGATTTACCATTTATCAGTATTGATTTACCATTTATGGGTATTCTGTCAAGGAAAATTAAATTGTGTGGGTTTATCTAAGAATTAGATCTATAGAAAGGTAATAAATATGTTTAAATATCTATAAACTCAAATGTCTCTGCAGGAAAAATATTTTAATTTTGTTTTTAAAGACTATTATTTCTGTATGAATGAGCCAAGCACAAGTGGAATACTCCTCCAATTTGTATGAAACCGAGTTTTCTGGACACTCATGAGGAAGGCAACTAAAAACACAGAATCAGTTGTGGGAAAATATTTACATTTTGTTGCTTACTAGTGTGTGTTTTCAAAATTCTTAACATAAATGACTTATATTACCTGGCCCAATATAGCAGCATACCAACTTCATGTGGAGTGATCAGAATCAGAAACTTAGCACTCTGGTACTCAGTGCAGTGTGTAGTATTTTGGCTTACTTTTCTTTTTATGTCCTATTTTTGGTACATCAGTGTTGCTTTCCAATCATTGCCACAAATTAGTCCTTCTTTTGCCTGGCAGCATTACTGGTGCTCTTCTGCAACCAAAGAATCGCAAGGGACTCTTCATTGCTTGCACAACCTTAGCAAGGGCTTTAAAAAAAAAAAAAAAAAAGAGACATCACAGGGTGAAAGTAGAAGAGATCCTCTTGAAATAAATAAAATTATAAAAATAACTCTTTTGTTGACATTATACACGCAGCTGAAGACAAAGTACTGGTAGCCTTTCTACTCTGGCCTTAGATGACTCTTTCAGTGTAGTCACAAACATCAAACTGAACACAGACTGTTAATGAAAGCTGGGTATTGTTTAGGCCTGAAGTAGACCATTCCACAATTAATTTCTAATTTCTTGGAATTTTGAACAGTAAAAGAAATCTTATAAAGACATAACATTTGATTCAAATGTAGTTTTCTAAGTCTAATCTATCCATTTTACACTCTCCTTTTATAGCTGATAAAGAAAAATAGAGCATGCACTATTGAACAGATTCACAGATAATATGGAGAAGGGGCTGATTCTATTTCTTGAGGATACTAAGCTTTTCAGGGTAGTAAAGTTGAGGGCTGACTGGGAAGAACTGTGAAAAGAACCTTTGAATATATTGAGTAACTGATAGAATAATTTAGTGTAGATTAAATGCAAAGTGATGTGAATGGGGAAAAAGAGTCAACTTCATCCACACAGTGACGGTCCTGAGATGTCAGGAATGAAACCTTGGCATTACAATTGGTAATTCTATTAAAATGCTAGTTCAGTGCTCAGTAGTGGCCAGAAAAGCATACTAAACACTAGGAATTATTAGGAGTGGAATAGTGAAAAAGAAAAACCCAAACCAAAAAACCAAGACAATATTTTCACTCAACATGCTTGAAATAACAAAGATCAACTATGTTCAGTGTAACAATGCAGGGTTTTTTAGCTTATAACTGAAAGAACCAACAGAATTAACACTATTCCTCTGGAAAGGAAAAACTCTCTTTTGCAATAAACCTAAAATTGGCATCCAGTCTTAAGTTGTCCTGAAATAATGGACTCCATAGCCATGACATTTGGGTCATTGCCCAGCAATAAATGCAAGAGTTTCACCTGGCAAGGTGGTTTCTGAAAGCATTTTGAAATATTTAATCAAAAGTTTGGAAATGTAAAAATTGACCAGCTCCCCTGGGTAATTCTGGCCCTTTTGGAAAGGATTAATGATTACATCTTTGTCATTTTATACCTTCTATTTTTGTGTGGCATTGGCAGTGTGGATTAGGACTTCTATTTGGTGGCACAAAGTGAGATGTGTGTCTGGAAAGGCTCGGCAGAGCACTCAAGGAGCTGTCAGCACTGAATAGGTACCATCTGCCTTTGCCTTCAAATTAATATGTTGCATTTACAGAAACTTGTTTGGAGAGAAGATAGGAGTCTTTCTCTTCCAATTCCCATCTCCATGAGTACCTGTACACAGGCTTTGCATTTTTCTCTGATAGACCATCTGAGTGAAAGGAGAGAGAGAGAGGCTACAGAAACAGCAGCTGCTGTAAAAACAAAGGGGGAAATGGCATCACCACTAACAAAGTTACAAGCTAGAATGTAGAGGTAAGCAGAGATTTTCCCTTAACCCACAACCCTAACAAAATCTGATGGGCTTCAGGAGAGGAGAGAATGAGGAATGGAAAAGTTATCCAAAATAGATCATAGCAAAGCCTAAAGGGCATTGCTCTAGGTACCTCAGAGGTAACCATACGAGTACAAATATGCTGGCTGGTCCTGCCAATACTTCTGCTGCCCATGTAGGCAGGCCCAGGAAAGCTGGAAGAAATGCACCTGAAAAGTACCTTTTGTATAGATATAACTCCCATGCTGTGTAAAAGCGAGATTCCTGTTGGAACTGGGTGACATGACTTCATGTCTAAAGTATGTATAAGAGCACAGACCAAGAGCTAACCTTAAGTTCCTCATGTGGGATACAAAGGTAGGTTCATCAGAAGAACCAAACAACAATAAACACTAGAACAGGATTCAGCCAATACTGTAGCAATATCTGTGTGTGTGTATATGTATGAGAGAAAATTAAAATATATCATACATATTGCTGTCATTCAAAAGCTTTATATAAGTTCCTCATTATCATAATTTTTGCCACATTTCCACTCACGATCAAAAATGCATACTCATTTTCTCTTTCTTGTTCCACAGGATAGAATATACTATTCCATGATGTGATATGTATCAATACCGTTTATATGGAATGGTCCTCTCCACTCAGAATGCTCTCTTCCTCTGATATGTGAATTCTCTGTGCTTGAACGCTCAATGTTGAGGGTTATCTATGGCCTTAACTAAGATTTGCAAATTTAAAATGGAAATAAAATCACAGTGTGTAGTTATACAACAGGTGCTTGAATTACAGGATAAAAACTATTTATCTTGGACATTTTATGTGCCCATATATTGCCTATAAAATGTGTTTTTCCCTTATTACATGAGATGTTATAGTGTCTGTTCTCTGACTAAATTTGTTATGCATAACGTAGAAAAGTTCTTATGATACTAAACCAACATTCCCAAATTTCAAACATCAGAGTAGAAAGCAAATATAGACAAATTCTAGCAAAAAGTATAGTCACCCAGAAGAATGTAATTCAGATGAAGCTTCTGCATAGAAGTAAAAATAACTGTAAATCATGTGTTATTGTTTTGCATTAATCCTTTCAGCTCTAATCACCCACAGCAATGACAGGTGGCAGATGAAGATGTAGTGAAGTGGAACTAAGTGGATATAGCCCTCTCATTCGTCCTGCTTGATACGGTATGTCTGTCCAGGATTTCTCAATGCCAAACAGCCCATTCACAGTAGTAATAGTTTTGAACGTGCTGCATGGCTCCCAGAAATCCTAGGCAAATATCCATTACATGTGCAAGCTGATCTGTAGATCTGCTGTACATTTCATCTCTTCTTTTTCCACTTAGTGTGAATTCTCCCCAAACGTATAGTAGACGACCTGTGCACACTACCTGTGCAGTACTTGTCAGTGAACAGGACATACACCCATATTTCTGTTCAGGTTTACCCAGACATACAGACATCTTAAAACATGTTCTTCCACGCCATGTGCTCCACTCTATAGCCAAGGATCAAGGTACTCCTGTTCTGGGTGGCTGGCACACATACGAAATCATAAGAGGCAAGAGAATTTGTTTTGTTCAGCCTTAAGAAGTTAGCTAGCTTATTGTTGTCTTCAGATACCTGATGGAAGGGCACAGAAAATAGAGCTGGACTTCTCTCAAAGGCACATGGTAACAGGAGAAAAGGTAAAACCACAACTTGGGGCAAGGAAAATTCCTGTTAGATATAAGGAAAGACTTCACCACACAAATGGACAAATATTCAAATGGTTAAATATTGGAACAGGCTGCCAACAGGGGTTGTGGAATTTCCATAATTGGAGATGCTCAAAACTCAGCTGGACAATGCCCTGAGCAACCTGACCCATTGAGCCTCCTTCAAGCAGGAGGTTGGACTGGGTGATGTCCAGAGGTCTTTTTCAACCTACATGGTTCTGTGATTCTATAATCTGTCTGAAAGAGACTGAAATTGGCTTCTATTGCTAAAAGTCTGAAAGTCACACGCTATCACCTTGTCATCTAGATGGTGTCTTTGTTATTGCTTAGCATAAAGTAAATGCAATGTAAAGCAAGCTTTTGTTTATCCCTTTCCCTTCCAACAAGAAAATAATTTATTTCAGAGACTCACTTCATCCTGATAATCATCCCAGTGCAATATTTCTCTTCTTTCTTTGGTTATTTCCAAGCTCAGAAACCTGTCTCAGATTCGAGGTTGCTTATTCAAATAAAATCTATTGCATTAGAATTACTGTGATCTGCAGCCCTTATAATTTTACAGTTGATTTGCATTTAATTGATTATGTTTGTATAAGTTAGCACTGAAAGAATGATTTGAATTAGAAGTTTTAGAAAAGTAATCCTTTTTTATTGATCTGGAATTGCTTGCTGGAATTTTTTCCCAATAATGATTCAAATGATTATTAAAAATTTATTTATTCATTTTAAATAGTAAGAGTGCACATATATTGAGTGTTCTAATAAATCTACAGGTATGTACTAGCAGAACTTAACTCACTGGTTTGCCTTCAATGGTATAGTTCTTGCACCCTCTGTAAATAGTATAGAATCATCTTGGTCCCTCAAAGAGTAATTGAGCAGTAAGATATAGATTATAAGGACATTTTTAGGCACACAGCTCCCAGTGAATTTAAAAAGAAAATTCTAGCTCTGTGTTTCTGGTTAAATGAACACCAATATTTAGAATCAGGATTTGGATGAAAATACAGGGATCAGTTCACTTAGAATGTATTCTCTCCAATTATTTTCCAGTAGCTTTTTTCTTTTCCTTAACACAAAAGCCAAATGATTTATTCAGTAAAGTGTTAGTGATAACTGAACATAGAAAATACGTATCTTTGTACTCATGGTTCTATTTTTCCTTCTGTACGACACTTGTGAGCAATGGTTATTGATACTAGCTTACACTCCTTTCCCAACATATACAGAATAGATTCAGACTTTTTTTTCAGTCATGACATCTGGGAAATTAGTCTTAGGTCAACATTGTTAAATTAACAAATATGTATGACAGTACTACTTTTTAAATTATCTTTCTTCTCAGAAAATACACCACAGGAAAGAAGAGGAAAATGCCCAGAGATTCCGCTGTGTTCTCAGGGCATATTCTGCTGCTTTAGGGCACATACAAATGTTGGTAGAAGTCTACACCTGCATGGATAACAGCAGAGGACATTACTCACTCTGTGTCTGTGTACTCCTGGGGTAAATTGCTACATAATAATCACATCCCATCCCATTGCATGCTTTTTTTTCAGAATCTTTGTCACATGTTCCTCACTGACCTATTTAACAAGATATAGCTTTAAAATTACAAGTGACCAATAAGGGAGTCAGCAGTCAGTCTAACAAATACAATTGTTTCTAAGTGTATCTGCAATACAGTCTGATTTGGATTCTGACAGGGGTTCTTTTTACAAAGCTTTGGGTCCAGATAAATTTTGTTAACCCTTGAATTACCAAGCAAGCTCAACTCAGCCAGAATATTAAGGCAGCAGGCTAGCATTTGTTAGGGACGTATACAACTTTTGTCAATGTTGTACTACTATCTCACAGTTACAGTTGTGGTAGCCAAAAGTACATATGAGCGATGACTCCAAGTACCACAGGAAGCCTAATTGAAAGAACTCAGTAGCTGCGCTTTTGCTTTAGTTTTAGTCTAGAGCTAGTGTTAAATTCTGTTTGTTTTTTTGTGCTGTATGCATATTTAGCAGCTGCACCCTGTCAGTACAGGAGTTGTCCATGCATTTTGTAGGTTTGGATCTGAAGTACCAGAAAATGTTACAGCTGTAAATAATCGAGCTGGCATCCCATCTGGCAGAGATAGGCCATAAAACCATTCTGTCAAATACCTTCTACTGTTGCCTCATACTGGGACTAGAGCCTGTTCTCAGCCCTGTGTGAAGTTTAACAGCTGCTGGGCCTACACTAATATGCCTGGGCACGTTGAGACATTTGGCCATAGGCTGTCACCCTGCCCACATGACAGGAAGAGCACATTATGTTTTTGCGTATTGTCTGGAAAGGTGCCCCAAATGGGCAGTTGAGACTTGGCACTGAAAAGCCCAGGCCATCTTGCTTCAACTATGGTCATATAATTTAGTGGCACTTTTCTGCAAGGGTTTTGTTTCTAGTTGAGGAGACTCAATGCCTACTGGAATCAGAGAGGCAGCATGGAAGCACAGATGCTCACTTAAATAGCCATTAAAATGCTGTTTGGATAGCAAACCTTTTTAGCTTATTATTAATAATCAGCATGATGTGATTTATTCTGAATTTGTACAGCTAGAACCCCTATGAACCAGAGCAATGGAGCCAAATCCTGTTATGTTAATTGATATACAAAAATCAGGCAAAAAACCCACAACCAGAAAAACCCACATGGTTTCTGCTCCAGCCACTTACAATCTAAGGGCAAAGACCATTGCAATCTAAGGACATAACAAAGTATAAGGAAACTGGAAAAGAAGGTAACAGAGAGAAAATGGAAAAGTTTATAGGAGGTGATAAGAGGTGAAAAAAAAAAGGCCTGTCCATTTCATAGCTCCACTCAGGAACACATACAACAAAATGCATATCATGATCTATGTAAGCAACATACCCTGCCTCTTAGCAAAGCTTATTAGGTTAAGCAACATCCTGTACTTACTGGTTAAACAGCCTTAAGGCTGCCTCATATACGGTCAGCTTTGAATCAGGATAGAACTTGAACCTCTTTACACTGTCTATAAACATTATCTATATTTAACATGAGAGGCCATAATCTCAGCAGCATAGTTATTGAAAAGCAGATCAGAGGAGGATTTAAGCAAGATAATGAAATAACTTTGCAGATATCTAGAAGGATTCACAGAGGCCAAAGAAGCTTGTTTGAAAGTGTAACGAGTTTGGGAGAGGCTAGCATCAAATATTGACCAAAGATAGGAAATGATAATTTATGGTAATGACTGAAAGGTTAATTTGCCCAGGAGTAAATCATGAAGGACAAGAAAGCAAAGACAAATAGTTAATCTCTGGAAGACAAGGGAACTAGTGGAGGCATGAATGGAGAGGGGATGGAGAGGCTTTGTAATATAGGGCAAAAGTGCAGAAAGCGAGTTAAAAAGTTGTTACACTAGCTGAGAGGGAAGATCCTAGGAGCTTGCCTGAAAGATTTATAGATGGACATCTCAATAGTATGGATAATTTTTATTAGGCTGGCAGTAAACTCTTAGCTAGCTTCAACTGTACAAATTCCCAAGTCTTACCGAGCTGTTGCCAAGACCGAACATTTAGTCACCACAGGGGGTTGCAAAGTTGGACGTAGTAGCTATCACAGTATTTTCAAATTGTACTATAAAACATGTAGCCAGTTTGATGGTTTGACTGCCAATGCTTGAGCCTCCATGTGCTACCTACTGGCTGCACATGCAAGGATTCTCTCCTGGATCTGTTAGCACAGCCTCTGCCCCCAGGGCAGAGTCATGTTGGGATGAACTTGCTCAGCAAAACAATGGCTGGAGCAGAGATTCGCATACACACAGCCAGGACAGTAGCACCAATAGCCTTGTTGGGTGAGGCTATCAGCAGCATGCAAGGCAGAGCACAGAATGATTCAGTAGGGTTCCTAGTAGCATCACCATCACTCTCTCCTAAAGGAAAAAGGAAAATTTTGAGGAAAGAACAGGAATGAAAGAAAAACAGAAAAAAGAAAAAAAAAAAATCAGCGCAACAAAACAGCCCCTGCAAAACCCCAAAGCATTTACAAGAGTCCTTGAATGGTAAATGGAGAAAACGTGGATTTCCTGACATTCTATTTGCTTTTCCAGGGCTGTCTCCATATGAATGAGTGACTAACTCTGTAACCAACATAACTTAATGAAACCTTTCCTAAAACAGACTTTAATATAATGATGGGGGAAACTCATTTTTTGGAAGTTACTTTGAATGGCTTTTTGCTCACCTATAACTTCCTTGAAGTTCACCTGCAAGCACTTCCTTTCCTGGTTAAATCAGGCAGTAGAGATGGGAGTTTGCACTCTCTACTGCCATTTTCTAGTCCTAAATAAAACATACTCATAGTTTAACCCAGATAATTTAAATATGTGGTTTTTTTTAATTAGCATTACTTGTTTCCAGAGTGTACAGTGTAACAAGATTTGGTGTGAAAACCACAAGTTTTACTGTAATGTAAGTAAATAATAATAATAGTAATAGCAAGCTGAAATAATAATAATAATAATTAATAATAATAACAATATAATGACAGACAACACTGGCATTAACCTACTGGAAGTAATGAGAGAATTGAGTCCACATTATAATATCTGTAAAATGTATTAATAGCATGACATATATCCTAAAAAAATCACCAAGCAGTTCTGTAGCTCAGAGACTCAAGTCTTCAGCAGAAATTTCTACTCCGTTCCCTTGATACCTTTTCCTATCTGATAGCCCTGCTTACCCAGAAGGTTCATGCAGTTTAATTCCCTTAGTAAATTCACTCTATATTTCAACTTAACTGCTTAACTGCTAAGTAAAGATGATACATAAACTTTTCTTCCTGCATCTTTTTTTTTCTTCCCATAATATCCTTTCAGGGATAGGATTACTGTGGGGGGATCCTTCTTTATTTGACCAACAGAGACGTGATAAAACATACAGAAAGAAAAAAAGAATAAAATGTCTATAGAAATTTTAATTATTTTGAATAAAACACCTCTTATTTGTGGTCCTCTCTCCTGGTTTCGGCAGGGATAGAGTTAATTGCCTTCCTAGTAGCTGGTACAGTGCTGTGTTTTGGATTTAGGGTGAGAACAATGTTGATAACACACCGATGTTTTAGTTGTTGCTAGGCAGTGCTTACACTAGTCGAGGACTTTTCAGCTTCCCATGCTCTACCGACTGAGAAGGCTGGAGGTGCACGGGGGGCTGGGAGGGCGGCACAGCCGGGACAGCTGACCCAAACTGGCCAAAGGGATATTCCATACCATGTGATGTCATGCTCAGCATATAAAGCTGGGGGAAAAAGGAGGAAGGGGGGGACGTTTGAAGTGATGGCGTTTGTCTTCCCAAGTAACTGTTACATGTGATGGAGCCCTGCTTTCCTGGAGATGGCTGAACACCTGCCTGCCCATGGGAAGGAGTGAATGAATTCCTTGTTTTGCTTGGCTTGCATGCGCGGCTTTTGCTTTACCTATTAAACTGTCTTTATCTCAACCCACGAGTTTTCTCACTTTTGCCCTTCCGATTCTCTCCCCCATCCCACTCTGGGGGAGTGAGCAAGCAGCTGTGTGGTGCTTAGTTGCTGGCTGAGGTTAAACCACAACATCCTCTAATTTGAAGAATCCTGCAGATATTTACAAAATGCCCAATATTTTTTCAGAGAATCATTTGGATGACAAGTGTAATTCTCCTTCTACACCAGAACAGTACGAAGGTCTATGCACCATTTAGCTCCCACTCCAACTAAGAAAACAGAACATTAACATGACTTCAGTGATGCATAGCCTTGTGCAAGTCCTCTGCAGAGGGTGAGTTTCACCCTAAGGGAAGGTTAGGTAGTACATTGTGCGTTTAAATAAATGGCTTAGTTTGAAAATTCTCAGAATAACAACACTACAGGTCATTCTGTGCAGGAACATGTGAAAGTTTATTCATGAACTGGCTCTCTGGTAATGAAATACCTAACAGATTTGTATCTCCTTATAATCACCAAGCCATTTCTGCGTAGTGAATGGACATACCAACCTCCAGCCTTCTTTCTAAATCTCTTTCAAAGGACGCATTTTATACACCGGTAGGGTTACTTAGGTTTTGCAGTGGGAGTTCCCAGCCTGTTGCCTTTGATTTCTGCGAGTTGTATGTATAACTCCTTGTTTAGATTGATACCTCTGTCTTGACCATTGGATATATTCCTGTAGATCACTGAGTATACCATGGGCAAAATAACAGAAAAATGGAAGTCTTAACCTTTCTGATGCCAATCCAAGATCTGTTTGCCCACTTATACTACAGTTATTGTTTCAGCTGTTTCATTAATCATATGAGTCTGGCAACACAAAAGAAGAATACAGAATAATTCAGACAGAGAAATGCCAGTAGAAATACTTCTATGCATTCAACTGCTATTACTGTTCTTCTTATTCCTCTGCATTGTCTTCTGTGTGATTTTATTACTAGCACATGCAAATGAGAGTGTATCTAGTTTTAGTTGCTGCCTGTCCTCATCTGCATTTCATTGTCTTCATTCTGTGCAAATGTTAAAGCAAGTTTCAGCATGAATTTGCAACTCTTTCAGATTCTGTTTCTGAGAGGTAAGTTCATAATTGGATTTTTATTCTTTCAGTGTCAATAATAATCTGTTTTCCTGTAAAAGAAAAATATGGGAAAATTAAATTGTTATATTTTACTCTGTTTCCTTTTTCTTCCTCCAGACCATGAAATAAAGTAAAACATAACACTTTAACTTTCCCATTTTTCTTTTCACAGGGAAATATGAATGCTCTTTGTTATCAGTCTATGACTTCCAGAAGCTAGAATGGTACCAACAAACTCATTTTCATGTGATGCTCTCAAACAGGAATCTATCTCTTCCTAAACTAATGATAGATATCTCTGATTAAGAACAGGTGGCTGTGAATAGTAAAAAACTATTGCAATTATCAACATTTTAATGGTAAATGAAACATGGAGAGGGGTGAATTTTGCTCCCTGATACTGGGGACTGGATTCCTTATGCCTGTGGCACCCCTAGGAGTATAACTTGGTCTTTCCTATTACTTCCCCCTTCGGGCCATGGAAGACAGTAATTAAATCCCCTTTTACCCTAATCTTCTCAAGGTTCAATAAACCTAGTTCCCTCAGTGGCTTTTCATATGTAACATGCTCCAGCTTCCTAATCATCTTAGTGGCCCTTTGCTAGATTTGGTCCACTTTGTCATTACTGGACCAAAACTGGACACAGAATCCCAAATGCAGCTTAACGGGTGTTGAATAGAGGGGTATAATCCCTTGCCTTAACCTGCTGGTTATGCTTATGGCAATGAAGTTTGGCCTTCATCACTGCAAGGGCACATTGCTGACTCACGTACAACTCCCTGTCCACCAGAACCCCCAGGTCCTTTTCCCAGTCTGCAGTGATGTAGAGGGCTATTCCATCCCAAGCGCAAGACTTCATACTTGAACTTCACAGGTTTCCTCTTGGCACATTCCTCCAGTTGTTTAGGCCATCTGAGCAGTAGTCCTGGTCTCCAGTGTACCAACCATTCCGCCCCAGTCTGGTGCTATCCACAAACTTGCAACTTGCAAATGCCCGGCGCTCTTGGACAGCATGCTACTGAAATGTTTCTGAGCATGGTCAGGTGCATATAGGTGTTTAGGCATTTTCAGGATGAGCGGGCACCTGATTCCATATGAATCATTCTCTTCTGCACAGGCACTTAATCCTGCTTCATTCATAACCTAGCAGCTTGTGTCTTGTGCTTAATCTCCCTGTGCCTCAGTTCCTTACCGGTAAAAAAAGAGGTGATAAAAATAATGGGATGTTGTAAAGATAATTATCTGTGTTCTACCAAATGATACTTCCAAAACATAAAAATTATCATCAAATGAGAAATAACAATATCTGCCTCGACAAGCTATCATCTGAATGACCAATTGAACTAAACTGGGCACCTGATTTGTTCTAAAAGCATCACAAAAAAAGGAAGAGACATTCAGTGCAGTAAAAAGTAATGGACTAATTTGGGAAGGCCTTTTATTGCATGAAAGGTAGCCTGAAAGACAATGCAGGGAATCTGACAAAACTCTCTGCAACAGACTTGATTTTGCCCGAGAAAGTATTGATAGTTATATTACCTGTTTGCTTTGTCCAGCAACATACATGAATGAATGGCAGTCCAGCAGGAGAAGCACTGACATGTCTTATTGCTGGAGTCCTATAGGTGTCACTCCAGTATCTCTGTGCCATGTTTGTTATTCCTCCTTCATCTCTTACATAAATTTATACAAAATACTATCTCCCACCACCAAAAAAAAAACCAAAACAACCCAACTTTGGCTTCCTCATTTCTTTCTAAAAGGTAATATCCCATGTGAAAATGTAGTTTTTGCTGACAAGTTGTGAATATACACAAAATACAGAGTAGCTTATATGTTAGTATGAGCATAGAGCACAGCTGTTTTCTCTTTCCTATGTTAGGTGAAAATTCTGCCTCTTTTGATGTTGTAACTTCAATTTTCCTGCAACATTTCACTACAATAAATCTTTTAAAAAATGAAAATCTGCCTCACTGATATGAATTAACAGAAGCTAATCACCTGTTGATAATATTACAATATTACAAATGGTTGAGATTTCATTTATTAGACTGTATAATCTGTAGGGCCAGGTGAATAATTCATTAAAAAAAATCATTCCATTGACTTCCCCATTTTTGCTGTACTTGTATTGTCTGTCCATATATTAAAGCCTTCTCTACATTTTACTTATTCAAAGTTATTTTTTAGAATACATTTAGTAATTAATTCTTGGTCTCTAGATCATTCATGAGTGATTCAAAGACAATATTGTGCATTCGTACTTTGAAATGTTGACTGTTCATTAGTTAGTTTTGAATTAAACTGTCATCTCTAACAGTAAACTTTATCATCAAGAACTTTATGAAAACTTTAATATGCTCCAATAAAACAAATTTATATAAAAACTAAATCTTCTGGTAGTTTATCTCTATCTTCCTAAGAATATTCAGTACATGTATGTCATCCATTCAGATTTTTTTCCCTCTTTGGAAACTGGCTTCACAGTAATATTGAACAATTAAAATCATAAATTCTTACACACTTTCTATAAAATTACTTCAATGAAAGAAAAGAAAAACATTCAGAAATATGTTTGCATTTACAGGCTATGTGTTTTTTCTCTATGACAAAAGCAAATTTCAAAACAGTTTTGTTACTCACAACCAATGCTTCAAGCTACACCTAAATTGATGAAATAACAGGGGATTTCAGGAAAGGGGGAATTTAATATACGTATGTGGTGTTCTTGTAAGAAAGTTTAATAAGAAAAGCCACTTTGTCATTTCATGTCAACCAGTCTAATGTTTTATCCAGCACAAGGAAGTGAACCTGCTGTTTTAAAAAATCTTTTCCGATTCCCTCTGCAGGACTTTCAATATCTGTTAAATTGATGAAGGCCACTCAAGGAGCTTGTAATCAGCCTTGCAAATTTCTAGCAGAGTGTAACTCTAATAAGCTCAGACTTCCATCCTAAATCAAATTTTTTCTATACAGTTGCAAAATCTCCAAGGAAAGTTTGTAGCACAATCCGTTCTAAATAAATTATGAGACACCTGTCTGTCTAATGAGGAAATTAAAGCACAAGACAGAAAATCTGTAATTTTGCAACTATTAAAATGGTAACTTCAGTGTCATGGGTGGCAGGAAGTAAAAATGTGCAGTCTAGGAAGTGAAACTCTAAACAGACATATTTTTTATTTATTTTAGGCTTATTAAATTGAGGGCATTAAACAGCATCCTTTTAACATATGTATTAGTAAATATCAGTTGGTGATTAAATGTGTCACTTTGCTTGGTTTCTTCGTTGAATTCCAGGGAAATCTTGAGGCATCATTTTTTTAAAATTTCTAGTAATACCTACTTTTAGGGCTACTGGCCATTTGCACTTGCCACTAACATTAGCACTCAACATTGCTCCCTGTATGGGGTTTATGTGACAAGGTGTCGTCAGTGGGGGGCTGCAGAGGTGGCCCCTGTGAGAAGAGACCGGGGGCTGCCCCATGCCAGACACAGCCACTTCCAGCTGTTTCCGAAACAGACCCACCACTGACCAAAGCTGAGACCATCAGCAATGCTGGTGGCACCTCTGTGAAAACATATTTAAGAAAGCTGCACAGCAGCTGGGAGAGAGAAGTGAGAAAAAAGTGAGAGAAACAACTATGCAGACATGAAGGTCAGTGAAGAAGGAGGGGAGGAGGTGCTCCAGGTGCCGGAGCAGAGATTCCCCTGCAGCTCGTGGAGAAGACCATAGTGAACCGGGCTGCCCCTGCAGCCCATGGAGGACCATGTCAGAGCAGATATCCACACTGCAGCCCGTGGAGGACCCCATGCGGGAGCAGGTGGATGTGCCCTGAAGGAAGCTGCAGCTCCTGGAGAGCCCACGGTGGAGATAAAGTGTTACAAACTGACCACAACCCCAGTTCCCCATCCCCCGTGCCACTCAGGGGTAAGAGGTAGAAGAGTTGGGAAAGAAGGAGAAAAGATGAGCCTGGGAAGAAGAGGGGTGTGGAAGGAAGGTGGTTTTAGTTTGGCCTTTGCTCCTCACTATTCTGCTCTATTTTTAATTGGCAATAAATTAAATTAGTCTTCCCAAAGTTGAGTCTGTTTTGCCCGTGATGGTAATTTGTGAGCAACCCCTCTGTCCTTATCTTGACCAGTGAGTGGTTTTGTCTTATTTTCTCCCTCTGTCCTGCTGAGGTGGGGGAGTGAAAGAGCGGATGGGTGGGCAACTAGCAGCCAGCCAAGGTTAACCTATCACACTCTTGAACAGAATTTGGTCTGTAAGTATTAAAAATAGCACCTTTATAAAAGCTCAATAGGTTGAATATTGCTTTTTGGTTTATTTACTCTAAACAGCCTATGATCTTTCCAGAAACAAAGTGTTAACTAGAACAGGGAGCTCTGTAGAAAAGAAGAGGATGCTCCTGTAATTATCATGTTAGCCTTAGACTCAGAATCCTAGAACCAAACATTTTCTTCTTTGATGATATTGGCAAAGTACTATGGATTATGGAAGGAGTGATGGATCTGACTGTGAAAAATAAGGAAATGATCTCTGTACCTCTGAGAAGAAAGTATGCTAGATACTGTGAAATTACTGGATACTACTGCATATTCACTAAAGTATTGACAGAAGAATAGATAAAAGACCAGCTGTGATTTTTGTCTTTTTTTTCTTCTTCTTCTTTTGGTTCTTCTCACTTAAAAAAAAAATAATAATTGCTGGAGTAGGTAAAAAATATCAGGTTTTATTTAAAAAGCAAAGTTTCTAGAAATTCAGTGACAGGAGTGAAAATCCATTACTAGAATTTTCTCCTAAACTTGATTTTCTTATAATACATTATAAAGAAAGTAATAGCCCTTGTTATAGATGCCTTAAGACAGTTCTCTGCTCTGCAATGGTATTTGGGGCATTTGGAATTTACATTTGCATTGCAAAAACCATTTGCAATGGTATTTGGATTTTTTAACTTCCAATTTATCCAAATAGCTATTCCACAGTCTCTAACATGCTTTGTTTTCTGAACTACAGAGATTTTATTTTATTTTGTTTATTTTTATTTTCACAATCTGATCCATCACTTCCTCCAAATTCCTAAAAATAGAAGTTTCATCTTCTGACTTTCCAGGAAGACCTCTAACTTCCTCCAGGTGGGCATAACTTCCTATATTGCCTACTGCATCAGTAGGAAATATGTAAGAAGAAGGAATATCCCCTTGCCCCAAGGACAGGAAACTAAAAGATAGACAGAAAAAAACATATTAGGATTGTTGGTTCCTGTAAACCTATTTCAGATATGTGAGGGTGCTGGCTATATATATAAATAGGCAAATAAATAAATATTTAGACTGCCCAGAATCAACCAAAATTTTCTAGTATAGTCAGCCAAGTACTAGAATCAGTTTTATATTGACCTGAGTCTCAAGTCTTTGCATATTAGGGTGGAATTTTTTCATGTCTTTATATGTACTATAAATGGTGCTCCGGAAATTTGACTTAACTGAGCATTGGCTATTTTCGGATGACTTTCACTGTATCTCATTGCCTATTGAATTGTTGAATTGCCTATGTTCAAATATAAAAATAATAAAGTGAACAGGGGGTTGAACTTGATGATTTCCTGAGGCCCCTTTCAGTCTGAACTATTCTATGATTCTGAGATTTTGCAAAAGTGATGGATGGAAAGAAAAGAACTCATAGATCACATGTCTGTAAAGCCTATGAGTAATGCACGTTGTCAAGAGCACAAATTTTGAATGTGAAAGACATCTGCAGAGGTTTATGATAACTCCAGTTCTTTATGGTTTGATGATGAGGAGATTCTGAAACGAGTCATCAGAAAAGGTTGAAACAACAGATTTAGAGTAACCTCCTGAGTGATGACCTAATCTCTTTTTGTTCCTTGCTATTGATGGTACTTTAACAATTCTTACTGTGGGCAAGACAATGCCATCAATTTTTAAGCAGAAGTCCTCATTAATATAAATGGGGTTTTCTACTTAGCAAGAGATAAGACCCTGAGTTTTCACTCTCCCTTCACTATCCTTTTTTTCTCAGTTTTTTTCCCCTCCTAAACAGACCTGAATCTTTTCCCTAATATTCTACTTCCATTTACTTATTGCTTTAACCAATTACTTGATTCATCTCAAATCCATCACCTTGATAGTTATAACTGTCCTCCCTGAAGCAGTAGTATACTGATATCTGTACTTCTCATGGACTCTTCCTCCTACTTTTTTTCTTCCCTTCCAAGGTTTAATTCTCAGTTCCACCAGTTGTGTTCTCTGCTCATTTCTTCAATGGAATACATAATAGAAATACTTGATTTCCCCTATTCATGGAATTAAACTCTTGTCCAAGTTACCTGATCATTCTTCACTGTAGATAAAATAAAGTCTTCCACATTAGTAAATTTTAAACATATTTAAATTATTATTTGCACCTTTCCATTTTATTTATACTGTTTGCAGCAAGATGCCCAAATTAGACAGAAAATATCTGCAGTGGGATCTTATCAATACCATGGAAAATTATTTTGAAATACTTGTTATAACTTTGCTGCAGAAGTCATTTACCACAGCAGTAGAAAACTAAAATAAAAGTTGTAGCAGAAATGAGAAAGTATGCCACTTTAGAGAATCTCTTCATATGTACCGTAAGCATAAAGATTATATTACAAATGTGTTTTGACTTCTGAATGAAGCTTTACAAGAGTACTCAAAGCATTTGAATAAATGTTTAAGATTAATACTTATTAGAACATTAAAAAATCTACTCCTTATTGTCACACCAGCCTGTTCTGTGATTCTGCTCTCATCACTTCCATCAGTCCACCTACTTATCGTATCCTTTCTCTCTCCCCTGCTAATCATCCACTTTTGGTAGCTTATGCTATAATGTTACTTCCTTGTTCCGGCATTTCCTTATAATTGTGCCTACACATTACTGGAAAAATCATCAGAGAATTTGACTTCCAGCTGACATTCAACCGATAACTACTATGCTTATGTAAACGAAGATTGTTCAGAGGCTTACAACTGGAGTACATATTAATTACATTTACACTGGTGCAGAGATATCTGACATCCAGGCAAACACCTGTCAAAATGTCAAGTCCCATTTCCAAAGCAGGGGAGGTGCTAAGTCTTCTCATTCAAAAGGTTGCAGGAAGGATTTTGTATTCCACTTACTTTAAAAATTTGCAGGACCTTGCTGCACATTTGGGGATTGGAGAGCTGACAAATGTTGCTCACAAAGTTGTAAGGATGACCTTGGTTGTATCTTTCATCAGTCCCATGTGCCATAGTATAGGAATGATAGGTGATCTTACATGTCAACAATCTGTAACTTCAAGGAGCAAGTCACTCTGTGGAGTAGCATCACAGCGAGAGTTGTGTCTTAACAATTCTAGCAGTGGATATCATGCTGTCATGTTCTAAGTAGAAATCTGCATTGACATAAATGGGTATTTCTGACTACTAATCAATAAAAATATCTGACATTCAGTCCTCTCTCTGCTTTCACAGTGTTTATTTTTTCTTTCTCCTGGCAGATACAGACTGTTTTTGTAAGTTGCCATTGGCATCCTGTTTTGAGGCCACATCATCGGTTTCCCTCTATGTCTAATCTTTCCCTCATTTTTCTTTATTTTTTATCCTAAATTGGTCCATTGCAAACTTGTGTTAGTTTTCCCAGAACTGATTAAAAATCTTATTTAAATAGATTGTAATTAAACATATTCAGTTTAACAAGTTAAACTCCCACACATTTCAGATGTTTCTTTTTCATTGTAAAATATTATTTACCATTGTCAAAGCTGCAATAGTGGTTTTCCAACTTTTTTGTTTCATTTATTAATAACAAATTTATACATAAACTGGTCACCAGTGTTTTCTCAACAATACTTTAATGAAGGATGCTTTATCTTAGTGCAAGAGTACTAATGAAGGGATCAAAGTTAAAAAAAATAATAATCAGTGATGGCCTGATACAGTTTCTTAATGGTGAACTAAAAAATAGACTTATTAGTGAGTTCTCATCAGTCCTTTCATTAATATAACATGGTTTTCTTGAAAAGGGGATTCAACATCATTGATTTTACTTAGTGCCTGATGCTCAAATCAGATCTGAAAATTGACTTTTTGCATTGGGCAGTAGCATGTCTGGAGTTTCCAGAGAACAAGTGGAGTCATTACATGTGGCAGAGGATAGGGACACAACCTTCTATTCTGTGCTTGGGCAATAACTGTTGAAGAATGGCAAGAAGCCTGACAAGCAATTCCCAAATAAAAATGAGGCAGTGAACAATGTTTGTAACTGATGGTTATTCAGGTCTTCTAGCATGATTGACATTTGAGATTTGATCTGGGGAACCATCAAAGAACTTCACTAGGCACCAAATCAGCTTCTAAAACTTTGTTTCTTGACTAGTACAAAATAGCTAACACCATCAGCACTTGGAGATGGGGAGTTCCCAGCATTAAAATCTGGGAGATTTACCACTACTGTCGTGGTTTAACCTCAGCTGGCAACTGAGCACCACACAGTCGCTCGCTCAGTCCCCCCACCCCAGTAGGATGAGGGAATCAGAAGAATAAAAGTGAGAAAACTCATGGGTTGAGATAAAAACAGTTGAATAATTGAAATAAAGTAAAATAGTTATAGTGATAATGATAGTGATAGTGATGATGATGATAATAATAATAATAATAATAGAAGAAGAATATACAAAGCAAGTGATGTACCATGCAATTGCTCATCACCTGCCAACCGATGCGTGGAGCAGCAATCGTTGCCCCCTGGCCAACTTCTCCCAGCTTATATACTGAGCGTGACGTCATATCGTATGGAATATCCCTTTGGCCAGTTTGGGTCGGCTGTCCTGGCTGTGCCCCCTCCCAGCTTCTTGTGCACCTCTTCGCTGGCAGAATATGGGAAGCTGAAAAGTCCTTGACTTAGTATAAACACTGCTTAGCAACATCAGTGTGTTATCACATTATTCTCATGCTAAATCCAAAACACAGTACTATGCTAGCTACTAGGAAGAAAATTAATTCTAACCCAGCTGAAACCAGGACAACTACTCACAGTTCATACAGTTGAAGACAGCTTATCTTAAATACTGTTAATACGTAACTCAGAATTAATATATATGCATATATTTTTCCCACATTATTTAAAAGATGTCATACATTATTACACTAAATCTAGAATTTTAAAACTGTTGTCCAAAGTCTAGAATTGAAGCTGGTGATAAATAAAAAATTATATACAAAAAGAAGATACTCTTTTAAGTAGTCTTGTTTCTTTTAGTTATTAGGCGTGAGAAGACTATTTTAAGAGTGTGTTCAATTAGCTTATGTGGTGCATTTAATAAATCAAAAAGCCTGAAACTCAATTAAAGCATTATTATTCCAAACAATGAGTATAATTAATCTCACTTAACTTTAACTATCTAAAATGTATTTAATTCTTGTCACCTGCATAAGGTAGCTATCCTAGTAGGAGACAAAATTACTTCTGAGTGTCCATTTCTCTATACTGACCGTAAACAAAGATTAGAGTGATTCTCTTAAATGCTGAAATTTACTATAGCAGTTTCCTTTTTTGTAACAAATTGGTATTATAAAGAAGAATATGTTTCTCATCTTCCTTACTTTTCATTTTGTTATTGCTTTATCCCTTTTATTAACATCGGATCTTTAGGACCTTTTAGGAGACAGTGACACAAATTAAATAGTTCTAGAAACTCCAGTATGGATACCCACCTAAGTTGAATTAAAGCTGAGATGACCATTTCAATTTCTGTGTTGCTTATGATACACTAGCAAACCTGCCCTCCAGACTGCACATCAATTAGAAACTAAGGGTTAGCAAGATAATTTCTTCCTTCCTTTCTGTACGCTACATTTTCTAGCCAACTTAAAAATAAAACAATCCTCCAACATGCATCCTTCTTTACATTGATTTCTATTTTACAGAACTTCACGTCCTTTAATTGTCAGTGAAGAAGAATGCATGCCCTTATAAAACATAATCATCATAACATGAAAAAATATTTAATTTCTCCTCATTATTTGTTTTCCACGTTTCTCCCAATTTAATACTTCTGCTGGAGAAAAAAATGAACATATTTACAGAGTAGCAATGCAGACTGAGTCTATTTGCATCTGTATACTTCTTGCAATGCATGACACTCTGCATTCACAAATCCCTGTGTACGGTACTTCCAAATACCATTAACAAGAGATGGCTTATTACATCAACCACTGTAATATTGCTATGATGGAAGTTAAAAACTAATTTGATGAGGTGTCATGATCAAACTCATTTTTACATAAAAGTTAAAATTAAAACCAGATCTCTATAGGCAAGGGTTTTTTTGTTGAAAGCTCCTGAAAATAAAAAAAAAAAACAGGGAATATATTTATCGGATAGTTTCATCCTATTAGTGTGCCTTCATGTTAAAGAAACTATTGAAAATAGATGCTAGGACAAGATTTTTATATGTTGCTGACCAGTATGTATCAAAAATACCTTTTTTTTTTAAAGAGGAAACTCATTAAAGAATTGAAAAGTGTAAGAACAAGACTCAGTACACAGCATTGAGAATATAAATTAGGAATGGTCTAAAATCCAAAGGTCATACCAGACTCCCATGCAGCTAATGAAAAGACTACTAGTATAAAAGCTAGCGCATAATCTACTGTTGCACATACACTCAAGGGAATAAAAAAGGGAGTTATCTTAAAATAGTATTTCAGGGCAAGAGGGATTGTCAAACTGGACAATATTAGTGCTAACAAAAGCAGATGATTAATCCAACATGTCTGATATCCAAATTGTTTTGTAAAGCATTGATTGACCTAAGCTGACTAAGGTACACTAAATGGTGAAACGAAAACCACAGAAGGAGGTTATTTGTAAAACTGACATACTTCTAATTTGGTCTCTGAATTCTTCCCATCTGAACTGGGAACCAGATTGCCTAAT
>NW_008825234.1:694395-707075 GCF_000699105.1 Pygoscelis adeliae
TGGAAAACTGAGGCAAGTAACTTACCACCTAACTTAGAAGCTTCAATACCTTTAAAAAACCTGCCAGACATAATTATATTCCATTTCTATTCTCTGTCTGCAGTGATATCAGAAAATTACTCTAACTCTGAATAGAACTGAACAGAGTTTCCACCTGTCTTTGAATGGCCACAAGAGCTGGATAATGCACGTGATTTACATACTGATAAATCACCAAAGATTTTTTCATGTTTATGTATTTTTCCTTTGCCCAGATGATGATTTCAGTGGAACTAATGCGAATAGTAAAAGAGGATGATAGAAATACATTGCAGTCAGTGTTAAAAATGTACAGATTTTTCAACTGCCATAGTCCAACCTGGCTTCCAAAAATAGTTTTAAATAAATAAATGATTATTTCTAGTATTATTTTTTAGCTTGCAGCC
Organism: Pygoscelis adeliae; assembly: GCF_000699105.1. NCBI lineage: Eukaryota > Metazoa > Chordata > Aves > Sphenisciformes > Spheniscidae > Pygoscelis > Pygoscelis adeliae. The sequence goes on from NW_008825234.1 coordinate 694,821, forward strand.
AAAAATCTTTTATACATTAAAAAAACCTACACATTCATTTGCAGCTATGCAGGTTGTTTCCAGTGAGTGTCAGACCTCACTATAATCTGTGATATATATTGTATATTGTCACTGGCACCAGTGGTTTTTTTTAAGATAAATTAAGTTACACCAGTTCAAAGATTTGACTCTAGCACAATCTATCCTTTCACACCTTCTCCTTTCCACTACTGCACCCAATTTATGTTTTTAGAAGATTTAGATTTATACTCCCAAACAGACATAATTCTGTAAATGTGCCAGGTGTATGTATGCGTTCTTGCAAACTAGACTTATAACTACAATTTAAGTCCAACAAACCAGATTAATTTTAAGATGGCTTTCCTTTGCCAGGACAGAGAAAAAAGCAACTGTAACATGCTGGGGAATTTGATCTTTTATATAGAAAGATTTAAATGTGTTCAACTTCCAAGTTTATGATTTCCTAGGAGAAAAATGCATAGGACTATATAAATAAGGTGGTGGATTGAAAGACAGCAGATGTTTGTGATGGCCTCAGTATGACTGTTAAGGATAAAACTAAGGTGAATTATTGCTTCCTATGCAAGATAAACTGATTTTAACTTAACTAATTTTAACTATTAACTACTTTTTACACTTATGTCAAGGGCAACGAAGATACTATAAGGAGAGTAGGCCATAATCCAAGTCTAGGAAATCTGAGGAATGGTAAAGGAGTCAGATGTGCTCAGTTTGAAATCATGCACCGCTGATAAAGCAATGCTTTGCTTCTTTTGAACCTTTATTTCCAAGTACTAAATCTTTCAAGTGTCTGGGGTCTTTCTTTTTCATGTTAAAAATTTTGAGCAGTAGACAGGAGGAGTGTATTTAACTACTCATTTTCAGATATGCAAGATTTAAGTAACAGGAAAGGATAATTTTAATGCTTTGAAGACTTACTCCCTAACTTCCACTGCTAATTTTAAAAAAGAATATCCTAAGTATCTATTGTTCTTGAGGCTGTACCAATGTTCTAGTGGAGAGGACAGTACCTGCTCTGAACCTACAAATATTATGCACAATAATGAGGGACTGCCATGAAAAAGTCAGAACAAAAACCACAATTAGTTGTATAATCATAACATCCAGAGTCTACAATGGATATGTCATTGTCTCATCACATGTTGTTGGTGATACACCTGTTGGTTCAGGAAAACTCTTCTTTGCTTCCCTATCATGCTTTGTTCTTATGTTTATAGTTCTTCTAACCGTGAACTGTATTAGGGCCAAGTGTTTCCAAGAAAACTCATGACCTGACATAAAGAACATTTTTGTAACAACAGGAAATAAGGCAGGAAATAATACATCTTACCAGCCATTGAGGAAATATCCAAGTAGCACTAAGCACAAAATTTTTGTCACAACTGTCTTATGACAGAACTATAGTTCTATATAGACAGGACAACAGTCTAAGAATGAAGCCTTCCATCACTGGCAAGTCTTCCATGACTTCTAGCATAAGAATAAAAAAGAAGGCACCATGGGAGTTGTCTCTGGCCATAAGACTAACCCCAAGAGAGAAAAAGATCCATAAGGCATCAGAGTACAACTCTTAGAAATGCTTTGGCAGCAATTCAGAATTATTTCTTTTGTGCCACAAGTGTTTTTGCTTGTTACTTAATCTAATAATTGATTTCATCTGTAGCTAAACCTGAAAAATGCAGGGGGTTTAGATGAAGTTGCTACCACCCCTGCTTCCGATTTTCATTCTTTCTTCTGCTTCATTTCTATCAGTATATGAACTTGATCAAAGTCATGTGGAAAGATAAGGAAATATAGGCCAGTAAAGGTGACAACAAACTATACAGTGTTCCTAATAAGGCCTTCATTGTCTTTCACATGCTTCAGGGGAAAATCAGTAGGACCCAATAACTTCCCTGAGTTACTCTAAGGCACTGTATTTGTAAATTCTGCTTTGAAAATCTTTTAAATAAATTGTACTTTGCATCTGGGTAGCATTCACAAAGCAAATCAGGTAAGAGCTATGTTATTGGATATAGTCTTGTATAGCTTTCTTATTCAATATATGTATCGGCTTACAAAAAGGCAATAGTAGCTCTGTCAAAAAGTAGTATGAAGCACATGATAAGAACTGAGAAAAAGAAGGAGGAATCCAAACACTATCATGGCCTTAGTATTTTATTTAATAGTTCTATCCCAGAGATAAAAATCACTAGTATACATAGAGACTGGAAATCTCTAAATTACACTAAATCTACACAGGTACTCTTGTCACAGACAATATTTTTTGTCCTTTTTGGTAGATTACTGTATGTTTTCTTCCTTCAAAGGGGTATGGCTGAGCAACAGAGTGAAGACTTTGCTGTGTTTTGGCTGGGGCACCCTGGGCAGGTGGAACTCATACAAGGAGATTGACTGTTCCTTGAGATGAAATGCAAGAAATTCCTGGAGGGCTACAGTGTGATACTGTCACGGATGGAGTGAGAGTGCACTTCACTCGTGAGAGAGGAGCGAAAATATACTTTATTGATATAAAACAGTGAGTTAAGAGAGTTCAATGGCAAATGTGACAGTGGTTTAACAAGAGTCTATGGCAAGGTACACTTGATTATTTACTGCATAGAGCACAGGATCAGACAAAACTGTCAGGGAGACCCACCCATACCTCCTTAGAAAGGAACTTGTTGAGCAAGTGCTGACTGACTGTAAAGCACTGCATGAAGTCAGTCCTTACCATGAAAAATAAGCACTGTTCTTAGAGACTTAGGGGCTCTGTAGATTCTGTTGCAAACCAAATAAAACCCTTACTGAAAGTTTCCAAACTGAAATGAAGCTCAGAAAAAGGGATTCTGCAAGGTTTTGTAGAAACTATGGACGTTTCTCCATAAATTAATCTAAAATAGGCTGAAAGATATGAGTGTGTGAGAGGACTTTAAATTATCTGAACTGGTTCTTCATTTGTTACTGTCAACATGGAATGCCAGGGATTCTGATCTGCCTGATGGTTTACTGCACTACATTTCTTCTTTTTTCAATATTTTAAGGTTTTGCATATCTAGGTTTTATGTCCATGATTCTTTCATGGGTTCTGTGGTCAGTTATGCAAGAGAAATGTGGAATGGCAAAATTGGGAATGAAAATAATGAAGACCATTGCAAGGGAATTAATTATAAAACATGAAAAGCTACTTAAATATATAAAAAGCCAAAAGCTCTGTTGGGAATTAGTTGAGCCATTAAAGGATGAGTGTGAAGTTAGTGACAGATACTGTAGGTGACAGCCTGAAAGAATTCTTTGCTTCACTATTCACACAAATAAACGGAGGGTCAAATCCCAGAGAGTAAGGAACAGTAAATTTTCCTGTGGAGAGAATTAAAAACTGTGGAACAGGGAAAGTTTAGAGGCTTTATGTCTGTACCAGAGCAGATAGTTCAAAGTAGTCTATTAAATGTGGTAAAGGTATTGAGCCTATATACCTTATAGCTTTGAATGATGATGGAAATAGCAGGAGATTTAGGAAATGCACCATACAGGCTTTTGAAAGTGTGTAAACAGCTAGGGAAAGTAGTATCACAGAATTGCTGATTCTGTGTCAGATTGCCCCTGCCAAGAGAACAGCAGTACAAATGGGGAGAGATAGGAATAAGGGGGCAGAATTTCTCTTCCTACTGGGCACTCTGAGCAGAGCCTAAAATAGGTCCCATCATTTGCACTTACTAGAGGACAGAAACTGGCTTGTTGAGGAACAAACAAAGAGGTTTGAAGGACATTAAAGCCAAAATAGTCTGAATAGGGATGGGGAAGCTCTCTCCACCATCTAGAGCACCCCTGCAACTGTGGTCCCCAAAGTCCTGCCTGTATACTTCCTCCCTCCCTCCCTCTAATTCAATCACTACTGAAACCTCACAGTTGCTGTGAAATTCTGTTCTGACAGTAAGGAAATTCCCTAGAGTTCTGTTGTGGTTGGCATTCTTTCCCTTTCAGCTCAATGGAAGAAAAAATAACTACATGAAATGAAGCAAAAAATGCATAAGAAGAGCAACTGACTCCCTGATGTGGACTAAGAGAGTCTGGGAGGGATTGTGGGGGTGTACTTAACTTGCACTCTGTAGTCCCATAGCAGGCTATGTTTGGAGTTTGCACTGGGAACTGGAGAACTCTGAGAGCTGTACCATCCTCAACTCCACTCTGCTGCTTTTCATGACAGCCTTTATTAGTTAATGTGTATCTCATGACACCGCTTTTGCCTACCTATTTCTTCCAGCTATCCCAGCTCAAAGGGGTAGCTCAAAGGGATGCTCAGTATCATCCAGTTCTGTCACTGATTTCAGGTGGGACATGAGTCACGGTTACGAAGTATGTAGAAATGACATTGTTTTGTCCTGTTTAGTTTTTTCCTACTTCATACTGTTTTCTTAGGCAAGCTCTCATTGAAATGACAGGGAATTTTTATTTGAATACAGCTTTTCAAACTGAGTTATTTTCAATACTTACTGTAACTGAGGCAATAAAAATAATCTCTCTCTTTCATGTTATAGTCTTAGTGTAGTGGCACAAGATCAGGATGCTCCTGGGATGGCACTGTAATATTATTGCCTAAAGGTCTCACATTTAATATGCAGTTTTACCTTCATAGGAAATATTTACATCCCTTCTTTGGATTTTGCTCCAAGATTTCTTTCTTATATTTTCCTCTTACATATGGTGTTCAATATTTAACTATGTTTGTCAGCCACTGGCATGTATCCTTAAGTACTTCAGACATCTATCTGAATGCGTCACACTCCATTATTAACTTATGGCTAGACTTATAGCCATACTTAATGTTACCTGGATGCATAGACAATATTTATTTTAACATTATTAAAGTAGCATGCTTAAGTTGAAAAGTGAAAAACACAGGTCCCACCTTTGCCAACAATTACACCTGAGCTTCATTTTCAGCATATATGTAGTCCAAATTCCTTTGTAGGATTACCTATCTGCTCAAAATAAAACATCTGTTTAATTGATTGCAGAACTAACACTTCATTCTCTAATAATGTTGGTATTTCCTTTAATTTGTTTGTTATGGTTTTTGATAATGTACTTTCAGTTTTTTATAAAACTGTCTTCTAATTCCATATCACTGTAAAAAAGGATTAATTTTCCAACCATATGGGACACTTCCTACAGCTTTTAAAATATTTTAATATTACTGTAATTCATAATGTGTTTAATAATGTAATTCTGAATAAAACAATCTCTCTTGTTAAAAATAATTAAAAACACAGGGGGAAACTTTTAAAGGAATTGTCTTAATTAAGAAATCAGACATGACAGTGCACTTCTGTTCATTTATTTTACACTACCTGGATTATAAAAGTCTCTTGGTTTTCAGCCTGGTAATATTAAATTGAGCTTAAAACAAATGGGCAGAGTGCATGGTCTGTATTGATTGCCTTACTAAAGAAAATAGTTTTATCCCCTGAGAATATGCCCAGCCTCATGTTCTTATTCTCTCACTTTTCCTGGTCCCATCCCTATTCCCATTCTTTCTCAGTTTTAGATCAGTGCACTACCTTCTAGTAACTTACATTTTACACATTTTGCCTTCCCCTCCCAAGTGACTAAAGTAATTTTGGGAATATATTTTAAACAAGACCTTCAGGTAGCGTAAATAACTGATGTAAGTGGAACTATGCTGATTTACATGCAACAATGATCAGATCCACTCTGGTTACTGTTCAGGCAGGACTCAGCCTGGGAGAGGCAAGTAAACTCAGAGTTCTTTCTGGGAAAACTGTGGACCCACTTGTCTTTCTGTTGACAGAACATGTCCCATTTCCATTCCATCCGTGTCTAAAAAGTAAAGCAAAGCAATGTTATATACATAAAATGGAAAAGTTGCTCATAAGGGTACAGCATGAAATAATTGGCTGGTTAGTAATGTGTTTTGCTGTGAGGAGTTATTTATGTTTTCTTTTAGGAGAAATCAGTATGTTTGAGAGAAAAAAAGGTATGAATTCTTCTTAAACAGGAACATAGGAGGTTCTGTCTGCATAAAAGGAAAAACTTTTTTACTGTGAGGCTGACTGAGTACTGGCTCAGGTTGCCCAGAGACATTATGGGGTCTCTATCCTTGGAGATATTCAAAAGGTTTCTGCACATGTTCCTGGGCAACCGGCTTGAGCAGGGGGTTGGACAAGATGACCTCCAGAGGTCCCTTCCAACCTCAACCATTCTGTGTTTCTGTGAAATATTTATGGTCTGAAACTCTAATATACTTTTATGTTTTGATTTATAATGGGTAATTTTTAAATTACATTGTTTTTTAATTCTATGTGGGCAGCTTGTTTTTTCTATCCAAACTAAATTTGTAAATGAGGAGCTGTTCTTTAAAACAAAGTGAATTAAAATATCTTTCATATTAATTTTCTTAGAAGTGAAGGAAGTCAATAATTAAGTCCCTCTGGCTGCCCTACACTGATTTTTTTTTTTTCCTCAGCTACTAATATCTGTGTAAGATGGCAAGCACCAAATCACTCTCTGTTCAGCATAGCCTGCATTAGCAAATATGCGATTCAAAACCCATACCCAGTAGATGGAAGTTCTCTCTGTATACCAAAAAAATAGTGTGAAATATAAACAAAGTGTAAGTTCCGAAATATATTAAGTAGGATGAAACTGAAATATCTATAGCAGTTCTAATTGCTTTGTCTGAGAGTGTCGAAAATATTTCTTATATATCTGGTTTATAGTCAAGGGAACTTTTTAGCTTTTTGTCAGACAGTAAGAAGTGAGCAACTGAAGAGCCATGAAGGTGAATCTTTCATCACCCCCTGATGCTGGGACAAAATGTGTAACTTGCAGTGAAGTTCTGTGCACTCTGTGGACTGAAAATGCCAGCTCCTCAGCTTTGGCTAAGTGGTGTAAATGAGGTAAGGGCCATCTTGTTCATTATCAGAAGAAAATGTCTTAGGTCTAAGTTAAAATACAATTTATCTACACTGAAAAGACATTAAATGTGTCCCCGTGTCACCTGAGGAGAAAATCCCTCTGCACTCTCAAATGTTGCTCTTAGTAACGATGTCATTAAGAAAATGCATTTAAGAAAAAATTCCTTTTCTTATGGTGATTCTCCAAGATGACTTTTAGAATCGGTAGGAACATCTGAGACTGAATGTCATGTTTCAGTTTTGCTACAAATATTCAAGATAAAGCAAGACTGGGGTGGAGAGGAATAAATTACAATGAAATGATGAAAATAGGGAGAACTTACCATGCTGATTATTTTAATTCATTCCACCACAACGGCAGCAGAGATTATTCGTAGATGCCAGTTGGAATCCATTTATGAAGGCTTTTGAGTACTCACCTAAATCATAAACAACTTAATGTGCTTCATAAGGTTCATTGCTTAAAATCTGAATACTCTTAACAAATCTTCAATTCCTTTTTGTAAATCTCCTTAAGTCTTATTGTCATGATACACACATATTGAATGTCATTCTGTAGTTTTATATCAAACTTCTTATCATATTTAAGTGCTTCCCAGCAATGATTGTTACTAATGTTGTCACAATATCAATCCTTTTAGTCGTTCACAGTAACATATACGAACATTATAGAATGTCTAAAGGTAATTGTTGATGTTAGTCAAAAACATTATAAAAGCTTTGTAAGGATAATATTTTCCAGAATTTTCAGGAACAGTGTGTTCATATTTGGTTCTTTTTAAAAGTTAGCTAAAAAAGAGCTATCATGTATCTCTCCTTAAAAAGGATGATGCTTTATTCCAGAGATTATTCCTGCCTTGTCAGAAGAAAGAAGGGTGCCAGACACAAGTTGTTTTATCATAAAATATGGTTATATCCCCCATCTCCCTCTTAAAAATAGCAAATTGACATAAGGCAATAAAGTTGATCTGATAAAACACCAAGTTGTGATCAACTTGCTGCTGATACTGTATTTCATGGCATACAGTTATCAATATCCTATGCCCTCTGCAGCAATATGACATTCAGAATTATGCATCAAACAAGGTTGTGTGCTGTCTCAGTGAATAGCTGTAAACCGTGCTGAGATTCAGTGTTATGTTTTGATGTTTACAAATCAGACTCTTCTCAGAGATATCACCGGAATACACCACAGACAGGGATCTAGAAAACATATTGTAAAAATCTAACTGACTGAAAGTCATTTCTTCATCACAGTGATACTAAGACACAGCTGTTCTTGTATTTAGCAGATTTGAAATTTAAGAGTTATAAACCAGTAGTTAATCTGCATTCCACCTAGTTAAAACATGTTGTGGTCACTTGCACAAAACATATAAGATGTCTAAAAATATCAGCCATAAGCAGGCAAATAATAATATACTTTGGTATAAACAGGATAGTGACCAAAGAAAAAGACTGAACTGTGCTGTTATGTGGAGTACTGGTTTTAATTTAGTAAGTTTTAATATTGAAGCTGTCATTTAATAGGAAAACTGTCCATTGCATTTGACACAGAAAAAAAATCTAATTTATTAATTTAAATTACATACTGAGGTTCATCTTACCATATCTGATATGCCATGTATTTATAGGTTATGAAACAACTTTACCCTTAACAGAAAAGGCTAAAGAAGAAAATGTCATAGATACATGAAAAATACCACAAGTGCAGTAGCATATCCAATAAATATTCCATCTGTCATCAGTGATGATGAACTTTTAGTGGTTGAACACTTTAATGTCTCTACAGATACGATAATTAAGTCACAACTGTTAGACCTATTTGCCCTTAATAGCAGAATGCTTGAAAGTACTGTGTACTGTACTGGTATAGCATAAACACTGAGATGAACCAAATCCAACTACAGGAAAACAAACATTCTCAAAAATACAACGAATAGCAAACTTGGAAATGTGTAGGCAAATAAAAGTAGACTAAGACTAACAGGTAATATAGGCAGCTCTACCTAATGCAATCAACACCTTTTAAAACGCATATAAATGAATTTCAGTCATTAAAAACATTGTCAAGACTTAATTAGGTGTCAAAATGCCTGTTTACAGTTTACTTCTTCATGAGTCTGTGGAGTTAATGCAATTATGCTTTATCAACAAGTATGCAGTGCTAATTTCATTTGCAAAATCCACAATGCCATATTATGCTATAAAAATGTCACTGTGGACTTCATTTATATCTTATAAATACCCCTGATATGTGTATGGATTTATATGTACATTTTATATTAAAACACACAAAACATCCTTCATGGTAGCAACAGAAATTGTATATGCAAGTGTGTGCATATGTAAAAATACAATAGGTTTCAAATATTTCAAAAGTTTACAATGGCCATAAGTATACATAGTAGTTTTATGTGTTGCCAATCCAGTTAATATGGGAATTATTTGAATAAAACTTTAAAAATTATAGATCTTGCCCCAGAGAGTTATTTTTTAAGGAAGAAATCCTCAAACTTTGATGATATAATTGTATAATCATGATGCCATTTTGTGTCATTCTAAAAGAGTTGTAACTGTTAAATCTATTAAGGCATGTGACTGAGATTTAAAGTTTCATAATTTTAACATCAAACCTATATAATGCTGACATAAATCTTCTCCACTTCTTTGTGGAGGTGGATGAATTTTGTTGAAACGTATTCAAAAGACAACATTGAAATTTAAACTGTGATTTCATTTCAGTCCTACTGAGTAGGAAGAAGACTCTAAAAGGAATCTTCAAGATCCAGAAAATGCTTTTTCCTGTGTTCTAAAGTCTAATGTTTTGAGTGGTTTCTGTAAAATACTTTTTATTTTGGAATTTTCGTTTTGGCTGTGGTTTGGTTTTTGGGATTTTTTTTTATTATTTTTGTGAGGGAATCCAGTGTTGCCAACTTTAAGACTTCAAAAATGAGTTCAAAGGAATTCAAAAACCAATCATGCCTGGGAAAATCACAAACTTTGCCACTGGAAAAAACCTGGGAGGTTCCATTTTCAAGTTTGCCTCCCTGGCACTACCAAGCAGCATTCTGGTCTTAACTAATATTCCGTCTAACAGCTTGATCCTAGTCCCTGGGAGTTCAACAGAAACAAGCAGTTCTATGAGACAGAGACCTCATTCACAGGTAAAAGCAATGCTGTGTTCAGAAATTACACAGATACTTTGCAAATATTGAAACTTCTGCTATAAGACCTGAGGCTCTAATACCAAAAAAGTATAATTGTAAAATGTAAGTTTAAAACTCATAAAAAGTCTATAAAACCCACAGGTTTTATAGGATTCTGTAAAAGAATCCTTGAAATTCTTTAATTTTACATAAATCAACGTACCTTGAAATTCTGACATCCCTCTCTCTTGCTGCCACTATCCATCTCTCTGTTTCTCTGCACCTTTTAACAAAGGACTGTGAAAGACCAACACTATTAAGAAGGGTTATTTAATGGATTTTGGTATTTTCATTTGTGCAGGATAGGAGCTGAATGTTTCACACAGAGATATTTAGATGATAAATTATATCAAAAAATTGTTCTCATTTTCTTGCTAGAGGACTGATAAATATCTAAGCAGTGCACATAAAAATACTTATGCAGGTGGAACACTGTGTGGTAAGCAAAGAATGTACACACTATGGATGTATGGGGAGTGAAGAATATTTCACAATTTAAAAGAGAAAAAGAAGGAGCGTTCAAATTGCATCATTGCAGTAGAAATTTCACAGTTCCTTTAGATCCAAACAGGAGGAGTAGGTGGTTAGGAATAAGTTAAGGAAAACAGAGGGATAGAAAATATTATTTAATACAATAAAGTGAGAAGAGTGGAACTTGGAACTGGGGACATACAGTTGGTCTTCCATTCACAGAAAGTGTAGAAGAGCATGTCCAGTCACTAATGAGTTGTGTTACTGCCCTCTTAATGTGAAAGAAAATAAATTATGGTGGTGTCAATTGCATGAGGCACTATTATTATATTATTGCATATTATGTTTCACAGACAGATGGGAAGATACTATCAAGTCTTTACTCGGAAGGACTCTGTCACTGTTCTAGACCTATAGTACAAAAACACTTTTAGAAGAAGCTGGCAGGAAAATAGCAAATAGATTTCTAGGGAGCCTGAAATAAAATGTGACTCCCCACTCATAGATCATTGGCATGCATTACATACAATTAAGACTATAGTATAACTGGCATAAGGAGCAGCAGGCATCCCAGAGAAAGAAATACAACTGGATCACAGTTGCATCTTGGCTACAGCAATGAAGGGTCAGTTGCAGAAGGCGATAGATTTAAACCAGGTTTGGGGCCAAAAGTGGTATAGTAAGAATTAATCTGGTCCCTTTTGTAGAATTCAAAGGTAGATGGATCATACAGTTAATTCTTCCCCTGCAGAGATACATTCAGACTTGGAACCAAAGCCTAGTCCATAATCAACGTGTCATTTGTTTTGCTGATTCAGTGACAAATTTTATCATAAATGTGCAAAAACTTCACAATTTGGTCTCTATTCTTATAGCGCCTTATAGAATGCTAAATGAGTAAACAATGTTTAATCAAACTATTTGCGTTATCTCAAGATTTATGCAGAAACTACTTCTCCCTTTTATGAGATTTGTTATGCTCATTTCCAAGCACAGATATTCTTGAAGATATTTACAATTGGATTGTGAGGCAGGTATAGTTCTACAATAATACCTAAAAAATGTTTTTCAATGCTGAGTATTATTTTATGAAAGGTGGGTTGTTTTCTTTCTCAGAAATGTAGAACACTTGAGAAAAGAAATGATTCATAGCTTTCAAGAGGAACACTTTGCATTCCCTCATAGAGAACTTTAAGAAAGATACCAGAGTTCTACACTATGGGGAAAAATTCCAATATATTTCAGTCAGTGGGAGTAAGACATGAAAAATGAATGTTTTTGAAACATCCATGCCTGCCATTGTAAAACCCTGGCAGCAATACTACTTAAGTCATTGACCACTAAAAAGAACACTATGGATTTAGACCATGGCTGAACTACTAAGCATCAGAAGCCATGCAGATAAGGACGACATCCGTTCAGCTTCAAACAGACATCTTGCAATTTATAGACACCTAGAACAGTTCTTAACAGCATTTACATGTGAAAAGGACAATGAAAAAGATACTTGTTTTACCAAATCTCTCCCCTTTTGCAATCCACCACTTGAGATAAATAGAGTAAATAAACAAACAATTAGATAAGGTAGAAAAAACCCAGACTTTTCCTGTCTGGGTTTTGGGAGAGGGATTTCCACC
>NW_008825234.1:707605-720592 GCF_000699105.1 Pygoscelis adeliae
CCTCTCCTCTCCTCTCCTCTCCTCTCCTCTCCTCTCCTTTCTTTTCCTTCTTGTACACATTTTCAAAGCTGCCTTGAAATCCTTTTTCTCTTCTTACATTCTCCTAGCCCCTTCAGTGCTGGCTTCTCTCTCTAGGAGACAATATATTCATTAAGGTAATACTGAATTACTGCAGCACTCACACTGATACTTCTGTAAACTCCGTGTGGGTGGAAATCTACTTCTGCCTAGAGCACCACTGTCTTCATGGGATGACAAAGCTGTAATATGTTAAGCAAAACAGAAGCATTGCCAATGTGCAACATTTCCTTAGGCTTTCTGAAAAATGAGGACAAAACCTGGTGTCTGAGCTTCATTTGTAATAAATGAGGCTCATAAGCTTTCTTTTCTGGATCTGTGTTAATGGAGGATAAGATGCATAGAATCACCCCTGCATTTGTTTATTGCATGGCATTTCTAGCCCCAGGCTGCCATAATTTTATACAGGGTTGTATGAAATAGTTGCTTTCAATACTTTGAAGTTCTGAGAACCAAATAAAGTAAACGGTATGATGGCTAACAAACACCCACATTCTTCAAAAGGTGTCATTTCATGGCATAGAATAACATATTTTTACTATGCTAATTTTTTATCAAATATGACAAGCTCTTTTACACTGTTTGAAGATTTTAAAGCAGACTCAGCCCCTTGCAAAAAGGTACTCTTGCAGTAACAGTAAGTTATTTCAAAATTAATTCATGAAGCACCTGCTAGTAGATATATTTATGTTCTAGATGCTCTCACACTGCTGTAATTATCACTTGTCTTTAAAGGGGACTATAACATTACCTCTTCCCAGCATTTTTTTTCTAGAATTGAATTTGATATTAAATCTCATCTAAAGAAACACTAGATCTTAATTCATTTTCTTAAAATCTGGAAAGGGGTATATGTAGTTCTTTTAAAATGAATACACAGAAATCATAATAGGGCACATCAGCAAGAAAATTACTAGTTTTGGAGAAAAAAAAAAAAGCCATTTGATAGAATCACATTTTAGACCACTTGTTGTGTTCCTGTGGTGTAGCACAAACTTTTCTATACAAAGAAACCTGTAATAAAGAGCTTTAAATACCAGGAAAGGAAAGCTCAAATTCAAATAGAAGAATGGATTATTAGCTTTCCTGGTTATAATTAAAAGGAGTTTTGTTCGACTCACTGTCCACAGTCCATGTAATTACCACCTGAAATAACATTTCAATAAAGTTGAACTACATAATAAAGCTTCTTTACCCTGATAATTAACAAGGTTAAATGCAATTTCTGTAGCAGAGAAAAATTATTGTTTAAATACATCCCTAGTAAGACTGAATCAAATGAAGAGAAATAATCAGCAATAGAAGCATTTATTTTATATGTTCTAATTTCCATGTAAAACAAAAAACTTCTACGTATTCCACAGGTATTTTCATAATCACATGTACTCAAAATAACAAATAATGTTAATATAAGAAAAATGAAAATAAGCAATGTTTTTCAAAGACAAGATTTTTTTTCCTCTCTGTGCTTTATTTAAGACTATATACAAATTAATTTCACATAAAAATGAAAAATGCTGATGCTATGTATGGCAGATAAACTGAATAAAGTTTGCTTTTTATCTTACAGTTTGAAGGCACAGTATTACAGTATCAGGGCCCATTACCACTGCTGCTTTCTCATTCCCACATCCATTTATTAACCATTAATCTCTTTTAGAATCTGGGTCAAAAATATTACCTGGTCCTCTGTGTTATTTCATGAAAGCTATCTTGAATTAGTTTTATATGAAATTTTTTTTAAATTATATAACTTTTGTCAAATAAAAATAAGGTTTGATACTAGGATACTATGGCTTAGTATTCAGCCTTCAAAATACAAGCAAATGAATAGCCCTAAATGTTTGACTAGCATTGTTTGTATATGGGTAAACATACCCATAGGATCTTCCCTGGATCAAGGTCGTTCCTCAATATTTTACAGAATTAAATGCAACTTTCTAAGTTGGGGGGTTTAACCTGTAATACCTAAAACTTTACATGAACTGCGGGGCATTGGGTATGTTTTCACACATTGTGGGATGTTTATGTATATACATGAACTACAGACAGAATTTAAAAAAAACAACCAACAAACCTTTGGATTAAATTCCATTATTTCCTCAATATCTTCTATTTCAATTAAGCCTCATAGTCAAACCTATGTATCAGCTCTCTATAGTAGCAGCAACTGGCCACCTTAAAAAGCAACTAGAACAGAATGAAATTTTGGACTATATTGTTACCAGAGATTGGCTTTCCCTTCCTCATACCATCTGCAAACAAAATTTACATGGTATTGGTTCAAGTGTAATCTACTGAATTGCACATCAGTACTGAGACACCTAAATTATCTGAACTACTTCTGAACAGAACAGAAATTTTGTCTTACGAAAACAAGAATACAAAAAGAAGAGGCCTGGCTAAAAAAATGAATTATAAAATTCAAACCCTTTAATTTATTTCTATCTAGTGTCTTACTGTCATAGTATGAAAGAAAAATAAGGAAATGTAAGGAGTTGAAAAATAAAGAACAATAAAATATATGCTTTGTAGCTGCTATGATTTTTTCTTAATTCTTACTGTCACATTCTGTTTAATACTGTTGACTCTTTTAGTCTACTCAGAATCATATTCTTTATCTTATATCCCAGTAGTTGGCAGATGGCAAGTGAATGTAGCTATGCCTAGAGTTCAAAGCTGCTGATGCCTGATTATTATTGTGCAGAGATGGTGAATAAAGTTATGTCTGCCACTTGGTCCTGGTTAGTTTTATGAAGTTCAAATAGCACTCTGAGTTTTACTAGTAAAGTCGAATCAGATTCCATTACTAAGAAAAAAGGGCTTTCACCTTTTTGGAGAAACACAATACATTTACTTTCATATTTTTAAAAGACTTTTAAATTATTTTACCCTTTTCTACAGGGGCAAAAGCATATTCCACCTTCTCTAGCTCAGGGTTATAAAATTAAGATCTGTGTATGTGCAACTGTACTGTAATTGGGGTCAAGGATGCTATAAAATGATCTGGAAAGTAAGACCAGTGGGGGAACATGAGAAGAACCGATATATTCAGTATGGAAGAAGTGAGGCAAAAGAGGGGAAATAACTACCCACAAAGACAGAAAAAGATTATATAGGGGTTCTATGACAAGGTTTAGATACTTCTGTTACTGAACTGCCAATAACAGAAACAGTGATACAAAGCTATAGCCAGCTGCATTCAGGTTACATATTTTCGAGGGCAGGGTGTGTGTGTGTGTGTGTGTAAATCTCTGTATTAGCCATCAGGCAGCAAAACAAGTGAACAAATGATCATTTAGAAACTTTCACTAGATACACAAGTGCAATCTAATCAAGACATCTGACAGATGCAAAATGAATCAAGTCCATTCTGTCAAAATGCAGGAGGATGGACAAGGTACCTGTCTCTTATCTCAAACTATGTTCTTTTATTTTCCATGTGGAACCTGACCTAACTTTCATTTATGTGTAATAATAAAAAAAAGATGAAAAGCTCTCTCACTTATTTTGTAAATTCTGAAGTGGACACTAGGTATTACAAAATGATGCACACTACAAAATAGATATAGATAGAAGATATTGGGTGAGAACAGAATCACAATGCATCTACCATTCTGGACTCTCTTATTCTCATTGTCTCCCAACTCTCAACTTCCTGTACTCTGCTGGCTAGATCTTTGTAGCACAGATGTTCAGTTCCTGGCGGTTTTGAGAAGTGTTGCAGAAGGAAAGCATGAAAGAACTCAACAGTAGTATACAGTAGTATATTTATGATAAGAAACCAAAAATTTTTTCCAAAGCCTGGGTTGGAAAACAAAGTCCTGAATGAGGAACTCTAAGGGGAAACCTAAAAAACCAACTTGAATGAGTAAGCTAATCTAAGTCATCGTGTAATTGAAGTTTGAGAAGGGACTATTTCCGTAAGCCAAATTCCTGAAAAATGAGGACTCCTCTATCCAATCTACACATCCCCTTACTGAGGTGAGTGATAATAAAAATTCCCTTTAGATTTGAAAAACTCTATACTGCATGGCTGATCTTTCCAAAAATGAAGAAGTCCTCTAGCTTATAACTGATTCAAAGGCCAGTCTTCCCCTTACCCTGGAAGAGCAGCAACTCTAACCTTGCAGATATCTGTAAAATTCTGAGTTTGCTCAAGCCACAGAACATTAAAAACATAAAACTGATGCCAGTGTCATTGAGCAGGTGTAAAGTCTGAGCAAAAGATGATGTTGTCTAAGGACTCCCCACCTGGAGTACTGTGTCCCCACCTGGAGTAGTGCGTCCAGCTCTGGAGCCCTCAGCATAAGAAAGACACGGTCCTGGTGGAGCCGGAGAGGGCCACAAAAATGATCAGGGGGATGGAACACCTCTGCTATGAAGGAAGGCTGAGAGAGTTGTGGTTGTTCAGCCTGGAGAAGAGAAGGCTTCAGGGAGACCTTACTGCAGCCTATCAGTACTTAAAGGGGGCTTATAAAAAAGATGGCGGAAAACTTTTGAGCAGGGCCTGTTGCAACAGGACAAGGGGGAATGGCTTTAAACTAAAGGGGGGTAGATTTAGACTAGATCTAAGGAAGAGATTTTTTACGCTGAGGGTGGTGAAACACTGGCACAGGTTGCCCTGAGAGGTGGTGGATGCCCCATCCCTGGAAACCTTCAAGGTCAGGTTGGACGGGGCTCTGAGCAACCTGACCTAGTTGAAGATGTCCCTGTCCACGGCAGGGGGGTTGGACTGGATGACCTTTAGAGGTCCCTCCCAACCCAAACTGTTCTCTGATTCTATGACTGTTACCTCCACAGTGTTATTGCTCATGGCCAGAGGATCACTGACCTGGAGAAATGAGGGGTCTACCCTTACAAAGCACTCCTGGAAACAGTTAGTAGCCCAATCAGACACTCTGTGCTACTTTAGCCATGAAATGAACGAAAAGTTCATTGTCAATGACAGTGTATGCCCATCTCCCTACCAATAAGAGAATAAACTTGGTGACTGCTAAAGATATGGAAGAAATTCAGGTTCTCACTGGAAATTTTAAGTGAAAATTGCAATTTAGTATTTGTGGAGAAAAGGACTTCCTGAAAAGTGGCAGGCTTTTTTTAGCAATTTCCATTGTGTAATAAGTGTCAGTGGAATACATGATAATACACAGATATTTTT
Source organism: Pygoscelis adeliae (assembly GCF_000699105.1). Taxonomy (NCBI): domain Eukaryota; kingdom Metazoa; phylum Chordata; class Aves; order Sphenisciformes; family Spheniscidae; genus Pygoscelis; species Pygoscelis adeliae. Next base: position 712,845 of record NW_008825234.1, read on the forward strand.
AGCCATTTTTATAATCTATCTATACTTAGGGTCCAAAGGAGAACAAAAAAATATGAACAGTATTGAATAATCAGAGTTCAGTGCCTTTTGTAAAAAGAATCTCTTTTAACCAACAACAAAACAGTCATTAGCAAAAACAAAAGCGTTTTCCAGTGAAACACAGAATGGGAAACTTAATGACATAGCATTATTTCTTCAAGTAAACCAAAAAAGACTTCCTTTTAACTATGGAAGTAGCTGTTATTTTAGGGGCTAGACCTGCAACATGCTCTGTACCATGAGCTTGGTGATAGGCCTGTTCAATACAGTGGCAGAAGCAGAGAAGTCATGTTTATTATAGTGTCTTTGTCAGATTTAATGAAAACAAATAGCAGTATAGGAATGAGTTGAAAAGTCAGAGCTTCTGCCTTCTGATAGTAAGACTCTAACAAAAGCATTTCTGTGTTCCAACCACATTCTTACAATCCTTTTAAATTTAGTTTGCAGTACTAGACAGATAGCTCTTCATGTAAATGTTATGTGCAGTTGAAATGAAAATGGTAAATAATGCAAAAGTAAATTTGGTAAGCTGGGGGAAAAGTCTATTTACTTCAGACTGCAATAACAGAGTGTGATGTATTGTTTTATCAATGTTCTTACAAAAATGAAAAAAATTATGCCTTTGGCATATGTACTTTCAGTAAGGATGGCGGCAGCTGGGAATTAGTCTATACTACCATGTTTAAAAAAAAATTAATTTAGCTATATTGTCTACCAGATGTGTCCTATACGAGAATGTGTTGCATATTAGGTGATTTATTACTAGGTCAGTTATTTAAGGGTTTTAATTTTGACATATTACTTACCAAACTGATGCAGAGCTAAACATTTAATTAAAATTTACACAATATCTCTGTCACACAGTGACCCAGGCACTGGCTACCATCTGTGATGTCGTGAAGTGCTCTGAAGAGTTAGATAACAATGCCAGTATTATGAATGGAAAACTACTGTAAAAATTGGCTAATCTTCAAAAAAATGTGACTCTTTACACTATTTGTGTACTTTCTAAGAAAGACAGTTTGCCTAAGGAAACCTGTGTCCTTTTTCGTTCTCCAGGGATATCTGTCCTATCTTTTTCTACCCTTCTTGCTAGATTTTTAATGAGAACAGAATCAAAACTAAAATGTCTCATTTGTTTGGTTTTTGGTGGTTTTTTTCAACACTGCTAGACAGAGCTGAGCTAGCTCTGACTAGAAACTAGAGTTTAAGCTATGTGTTCTTTATCACACACATTATTTATAAGGCACTCATCTATAGCTCAGATGCAGAAGGTAGGCATGTCTCAAATCTTGTCAAAATGCCACACCTGCTGTCAATTTCATGAGCTCTCATACCTTTTGTGAAGGAACGGATCACATACCTGAAACCAGGACATCCTGATCCTGACAGTTCAGCTGGGGAACATTTATATTCACTGATTGCTGCTATCACAGTATCTGCTTTGAAGACATGCACACACACACACACACAGAAAAAGCTGTAAGACTAACCTACAGGCATGAACTGAGCCATATGATGACTTATGCCTGCTTCTCCAGCTAATGGCCTGAACTGAAATACCAATCAAAGAATATTTGTCCCAGTGATTAAGAGCTCATAAAATGCTCTAAAAATGTTCTACATTTTTAGCCTGTATGATTGATCAGACGTTTAGAGTATTGGCAACACTGAGCATTTGAAAATCAGGAGTCATTCTTTGAAATATCAGATGTTAAGCTCATTTTAAGCAAAATGCTCCTTTTTGTCATATGACACATCAGGATATCTTAAGCTCTTAAAGATTCCTCTTGCAGCACAAGGGAATGGGAAATCTGCTTTATCTTAATATTTTTAAGGGAGAGCTGAGATTATGACATCATTGTATGATTCCAGGAGTGAGGTATTTAAATGAGATTCCAAATACTGTAAGAAAATAAAATTGGACAGTTATCAAAATAGACAGCGAAAAGGTAGAATGAAGAAAATTATATCTCTTTTCATTATTAGTGGAACCAGTTGAGGAAATTAAAAAGGGGATGAATCTTTCTGCTCTCTAATTGGAGGAGGAAGAAGAAGGTGCGAATTAAAGCTAAGGAGGCAGTGCCAAGGAAGAGCTGTCCAAAATACAATTACAACAGATAAATCGAGTTGTCATCCCTATCATAGAATCATAGGATCATTTAGGATGGAAAAGACCTTTAAGATCATCAAGTCCAACCGTTAACCTAGCACTGCCAAGTCCAGCACGTAGGCACTGCAAAATCCTGCAAGAGAGTCCTAATATGTAGTGCTCAGGGGCACATTTACCAGCATGAAGAAGGTAGCAATAATCTCTCTCCCTGTGGTAACATCACTGTGCTGAGCTGCCCTGTATGTCAGGGGACAGCAAAGGCACTGTAGCAGAGCCCAGCCCTTCAAGCCTTATGCTGCTACCATCACACCATCACCTGGGACACCCAAAGCTGTGTGCACTGGGGAAGGAAGGTCATTCTGTCCCCAACCAGTCACAGTCCCTTGCGGCACCTCACTGACTGTTTAAAATAACTGTCTGCCCAGGAATAACTAATCTTTTGTGAACCTCCATGTCCTTCAGAGGGTGGCAAGTAGAGAGAGAGGCCAAAGAGTGCTCTCCATGAGCTGTACAGGCACCCACCTGAGTGTGCAAAGTTACTGGCCTTTGAAATGCAGTCAAGAAATTAATGAAGTACATTTTTAATTTATTAGACATATATTCATAAGTAAAAGGTTCCCATTAGCTAAATGGTCAGTCAGCTAACCTTGGAAAAAAAGGAGATGCCTGTAATCCTATAATAGTGTCCCCACTTTAAGACCTTGTGGGAGACACACTCTAAAATCACACATGGCAATAACTTCCAGGTCAGCTGCAGGGACAGGGTGCATTTGGAGGCAGCCGGGGAGGTGCCATTGCAGTTTGACACAGGGCTAGGACGGGTTGCAAGTTTGCCTCCAGTGGCTTCCCCATAACTAAGCTGTTAATGGCAGCGCGGTTGCCACAGAGTAGAGAACCTTCTGGAGGGGCAGGCTGATAGCACCCCATGGCAGCAGCCAATCGCCAGGTGCCACAGGAATTTCAGCCAATCAGAACCAGGGTATTGGGTATCCTCTGCCCAATCCCATAAGTGATAAGGTCTTGGGTTGCTGGGGAGACCCAGCAGAGAGCCCACAGGAAGCTGCCTCAGTGTCCAAGGGCTCATGGCAGAGGAGGCCAGGAAGCCGCAGCCCTGCCTGCGGGCCAAGACCCCTGTGCTGACTTTACCGGCACCCTCCTGGGCTGCCCCATACTCTTGCCACATGACAGGGGGGTTGTGTGGGAACCCCTGTGCTGGCTTCTCTCCTGGTGTGGGCATCTCCCCCACTGCAGGACCTGGATGTTGAATCCCTCATCAACATTAAACAAATCCATGGCTAAACATGCTTTGGTACCTGAGCCCATCTAGTCCCCACACTGTCAGTTCAGTCTCAAACCACAACAGATGCCAACATCACAAAGCTTGGAACAGGCACTGCCACAGTGATGCCAGAGTGCTTGTTCTTGCCATGCCAGCAGTTCCCTTGCTGGGCAGGGAAGCAGCCCATCCCATCACGTTATCATGACGTTTCCCATTTCTTCATCCTCCTTTCCAGCACTCTTGTACCTCCCTTTCCCTGCACCAGGCCCTTCCCAAATAAACAATCGGCCCTCTAATTACTTTTGCCCCCATTTTTCCCCATTGGTCCCATTTTTGCTACATCTGTAGCGAAATTTGGTATTTTTTATATAATCACACAAATAATCTTGGTTTTATATATATAAAAAGTACTACTGTTTTGGTTATCTAAGTAAGATATCTATCTAAGTAAGATAAGCCTCACAAGTGTCTGTTATCCTGCAGGTCCCAGTACTCCCCTTCAACTACTTGGGAAGTACAAGTGCTTCTCATACAACTCCCCTGTAACCACCTTTGAAATTCAGGTATCCCTCGCGGCACTATCTGTAACTTCTGTCAGTTTCTTGCATTGTTATCTGTCATGTCTGGCAATTTCTCATGTCATTTCTCATTGTATCTTATGTCCTGTTTGGTTAGCTTAACCTTAGACTAGAGACTAGTCAGTGGCTTAGTCACCTGCTTGCAGCCCTAACAGTACAGAACTCCTAGTTTCTCCTTCAGAAAAATAAACGGGAAATTGAATCACACTGGAGGTTCAGGAAGACTCTTGACAGAAAAAGATATTGGAATGATTTCTATCAAGAAATTATGTCTATCAAGGTATGGAATTATGTATATTTAAGTCACCAATCTTGAAAAGTAAAACCAAACAAATATTTTATCCACTGCACTTGAGTAAGGGTTTGAAGCTGACATTTAAATGACAAATAGATACCTGAGTGCAGTTCTGGAAATTCATCAGTTTAGCTAAAATGCGTTCTCTTATAGACCCTGAATCTACCAGTATAGGCAGAAGTTTTTCCTTCTCTACCATAAAACTGCCTTTCTTTAATATTTTTAAAACCACTTTTAAATACTCACTTTCATAATCAAGCATAATTTTTGGCCTGCTGCCTTTTATCAAAGCACTTACCATGTATTGCATCTTGACTTTTATTTTTTAAGCGTGGGCAGACTGACAGAGGTGAGCTGTTCTCTAGCAAAGGTTTTATACTGATGCCAAATAGTCTTTCATTTTGACATTACATTTCCTATATTTTTCCCTTATCAACAGATTTTTTCAGTTTGTCTGCCCTTTATTACTCTAACCTCCAATCATTCATCTCTTTCACTATATATTATTCTGTCTTATATATGGTTGGATATATTTTATTTAAATGGATAAAATAATGGATGTTTTTGAAAGTTGCTGGTTGTTTTTTTCCAAGGTGCCTAGTTAAAATTCTTCACACTCATTCTAAAACAAGTGTTTCCCTACTAAAAAGAAACAGAATATAGGAATTTGTGCTGTGTTTTTAAAACACTTCCATTCATTAAACTAAGTGGAAAGGGATTTACTGACATGGATAGAAGCTTGTAATTAGAGTAGAAGCATGTTCTGACAAAAAAGTGCCCAGCTTTGCCAGAGGAATATGAGATTCTTTTTTAAGTGTACTTCAAATTGCCCCACAGATAGAGGTCTATTTAACCATTAACACAGACAAATCATTAAGTTATAAGTCCTTAAGCTATAAGATACCACACTTATAAAATGAATTACAGTGACTCTAAAGTAATGAGAGCCAATAATTATGTGCAAACTCTTATCCTGTCCGATAGATATTATTGCCCTTCACCACAAAACTTGAGTAGCTGACACATAAATTTGATGACAATAGGACTTTCTTGCAGCCTTTTATTTTTCATAGTTAAGACTCTACCAGGACTAGTACTTTTTTATGTAAAATGCATTTTTAGATTTCTTTGAGGCTTTTTTTTTTTTAACTTTTCTTTCACATATGTTGTTACTAATTGTTTACTGAGCAGAACTAGATAGCAATGGAGAAAGCAGAAAGATCTTTCTCAGATAGTTTTACAAACTAGCACAGGCTGGTCTGGCTCTGGTCTTGAATGATCTTAAGAGACTTCATCTTCAGTCTTGTTCTACTTTTTATAAAAGTAAAATGCAAAGTTTCTTGTTTATCTCAGAGTAGCACATGGGTCATACTCTACCCAGAGGTGGGTAACAACTGGAATTTCTCAGGGGTCCATCCTGAGACCTGTCCTATTTAATGTCATCAGTGACCTAGCAATGGAGCAGGCAATAGGCGCTGGAGCGCACTTAGATCAGGCTGGCAGAGGACAACAGTCTAGGGCACGCAGGTTATACTCTCGAAGGCAGGGCTGCCACCCAGACAGCTCTGGAGAGGCTGGAGGAATGGGGTAATGGGAACCGTATGAAATTCAGCAATGACAAATGCCAAGTCATGCACCTGGGAAGGAAGAACTGCTGGCAATGATACAGACTGGGACCTGCCTGCCCGGGGAGCAGCACTGCTGAAGAGGCCCTGGGCATTCTGCTGGGCAGAGAGCTGAGCACAAGCCAGCAGTGAGCCCTGGCAGCAGGGATGGCCAACAGCATTCTGGGTTTCCTAACAGAAGCATGGCCAGTAGTTTGAGACAATGTCTATAATATCACAGCCAGTTTGGGCCCCATAGTACAAGAACAACACTGATAAACAGGAGAGAGTTCAGTACAGGGCCACCAGGATGGTCAAATCCTGGAGTACTTGCCCTGTGAGAAGAGGCTGAGGGATTTGGGCATGTTCAGCCTAGAGAAGAGATAGCTCTGGGTGGGACCAAACAGCAGCCCCCCAGTACCTACAAGGAGGTTATCAGGAAGACAGAGCTAGACCCTTCACAGTGGTGCATGGCAGCAAGCATAAATTGTCATAGGAGAGTTTCTGACAGGACATAAGGAGAAACATTTTCTCCAAGTTGACAGTCCAGCAGTGGAGCAGGTTACTCAGAGTGGTTGTGCAGTCTCCATTCTTGGAGGTTTTCAAAATGAGACTGGACAAAGCCCTGAGCAACCCAGTCTGATCTCATAGCTAACCCTGCTTTGAGCAGGAAGCTGGACTAGAGACCTCCTGAGGTCACTTTCACCATGAATTATCCTATGATTCTGTGATATTCTTGTAAATAATTCACAGAATCCCTTGAAATTGCCAAAAGCAAAAATGAAAATGGTACAGACATAGTCAAAGTGCAGTTCTGTGTTAATCATATGCATTCCTTGGAGGATATTTTATTTTACTTATCCAGGTAGTATTCTGGGCTATCATCCTTTGTGGCTACATTAGAAATACCCTAAAATCCTTAACTGGGTCAACTTACCATTTAAATGAGGGGTAAAATATATGTAATCGTCTTGGTACTGGTGTGTTCCCCGGCTGCTTTCCAGTGCTGAATTCAGCACTTATCACAATTTTGGCTTTGTGTAGCTCAGAGACCACCCACATAACCAGAGAACGTGATGAGCCTCATTGTACCAATCTTGACGGTTGAAGCAGCCGTGAAAGACATCAGCCTGAACTTCTAGAACAAGAAATATTAAGCTGAGTGAGACCAGTTTATCCTTCCGGTTACTTTGCTCATTTCAATGAACTGAATAAGGCTTTAATAGTCTCAGCATTAGACAAGAAAAAAGATTTGTAAGCAGAGGTTACATCTACTTACAGAGGTAGCCAAACCACCTGTTACATACAGGAAAAAAAAGAAAAGCTTTTGAGCATACATATCCTTTTAAAAAAAAAAAAAAAAAACTCTCTCCCTACAAACCGTGTTTTGCTATATCCAGAGCCCATCATACTCACAGAAATGTACTACTGCTTAAATATTATTCCATTTTGGAAAAAAAAAAAAATTTATCTACTAACGTGAAATAAAACGTTTTGGAATAACATGCCATTTCTCTAAGATTTGTAAAACAAATCCTGAAAGGACTTATTCCACATGTGAATTATTGGGAAGAGCAAATCTTTTGTTCCCTGAATTTTCTCAGGGATTTGTAAACTTAGCACTGAGACGTTAAGGCAGCACTGAATTTTTAATGGAAGTTTTACATAAATTCTCCATAAATGCAGTGTGAAGCTCCACACAGGCACAGTCTTTGTGGGACTGAGATCTAAAGACATGGTAACTGCATCAAACTACAGGCTGGAGAACTCAAGGGCTGGGTAGGAAGGTAGGGAAAAGTAAGGGTGAGTATTTGTGGTTTGCCAATGCACGCCAACCAGC
>NW_008825234.1:720653-746956 GCF_000699105.1 Pygoscelis adeliae
TCTTTCCTGGGGAATGACTGAAAAATGCTCTGTGCCACAAAAACATTTCTATTACATTCTTAAGTATAAGAAACATATGACAAAACACAGGCATTGGTGCATTCTATAGTGTGAGGATAAAGGGACTGATTAACGCGTTTGTTTTTCAATTCTTGCCTGAAATTTTGATAACACTAATCTGCATGCTTTTTGCTAGCTATGAGGTCTTGAATGCTCCCTGTTTCTTTTTCACTATCCGTAAAATCCCATTTATAAAAAAAAAATTAAAATTAAAATTAAAACTGATAAATTATTACTTTGCAGTTAGGCCTTTTGTCTATCAACAGACAGTAAAAGTATCTCAAGAAAATTAAAGATGTAATTTTGCCTAGAGCTATTGTTAATGCCAGAAGGAAAGAGTTTAACCAATAGAAATTAATAGTCCATTTTTTCAAACAACACAAACATAACGACTTTCTCCCCTTCCCTCCCAGCTAAATATTTGTAAACATGCATGTATAAAATGTGTCCATTCTTAATAGAATAAATATACACTCACATAGCAGTATCTTTTACTACTTTATTTTCACCCCCTTTTTTTTTTAATACCTAGAATATAAGATAACTTTCTCAGAAGATTAATTGCAGAAATTTTTTGTAAGCAACAAGCTCTACATATTTTACCAGGAAAAAGATAAGATTTTTTTCAAGGCTATTAAGAAGACAAAACCATTTTTGAAATATTGAATCTTAGAGGCACACGAAAGCAAAAATCTGTAGATAGGAAATACAGTGGTTATGCAGCTAGAGGCTGAACTGAGCAGTGAAGATTCCCTCAGGAAATATAAAGAGGCTTTTAAAATTTCTGTATGTAAATGAATTTCCTATCACATTTTTCAACATTAAAAAAAAAAAGGCATTATTTAGCACAAATTAAGTTGACCTATACAGAAAAGTTATTTTCTGTCCACAGAGGAGTACAGCAAGAAAACTGAATTGTAAAAAATCCTCTGTCATCACCTGCTCTATGCTTGATTTCAAAAGGTCATCTGCATGAGTGAGAAAAATCAGACTTTTTCAGTGCCTGTTGAATCATTTTTCTGAGAATAGAGATCTGTCTCATAATGTAAATGACAGCAAGTGACTTTTTTTTTTTTTAAGTTTCTTAGCCAGTCAGAAATGGAATAATATTACAAATTAGATTGTATATAAATCACACTATTATGATCAGAGAGTAACAGCTGTTAATGTATACCGACCAGAAGGGGTTTTGATCTCTTGTACTAAGGCTGAAATGTTCTGTAAATCCTTGCCCTTCCCCAGACTCTATTCCTTTTCAATTTTCCAATGACAGTGTAAAAATGAAAACCAGCATATTAATAAAGTTAATCTTTTTCTTTCTCTGTACACTTATGTAAATATACATTTTTTAGATCAGTGGTAAAGTTGAGGTGGAAAAATGTGTGTTCGTATTTTGAGGCATCTCAATTCAAGTGTTCATCTAATGCAAGAAGTATTTGGAAAAAAAATTAGGTTTGGCTGGTAAACTCCAGTTTCGGAGTTTTTCCAGGCATACTGCAACTGAGACATGTTTCTACCTGAAACTACAGCACTAGCAGCAGTTATTTCAAAGCTTGTATAAGCCAGCAAAGGAAGGAAAGGTCAAGAAAGTCTGTATTGGAGACAAAATGTTTAGTTGCCACTGCCTCTTTTACTTAGAAATTTCTCACCTTAATGACATGTTGGCATGTTAGCACTCTTTTGCTTTACTAAGTTCATTTAGGTTTTCATCTGTCTTCAGTGACCACTAGTACAGTTATAAGCAGGAAAACTCCTCTCTTTCTCATCACAGAATCTATGCTCATAAATTGTAAAGCATAAAACTTAAGATGTGCCCTATTGAGTTCTTGGGACCAAATCTATTTTGTCCAAATGACCTCTGGAAATACTGCATATCCTAAACTTCCATATTAACAGCAAAGGTTTCTGGCATACTGCAGGCAGCACCTTTAAAATCAAATTTTTACAACAAAATACTACCTATAGAGTCAGCAGATGATAAACAGAAGGTTCATAGGTGAGATCTGTCCAGAATGGAGTATTTTTTCTCTCAACTTGAGAAGTAAAAATGTGCAGTTTTGCAGCCTTTTACCACTGACACTCAGAGACAAGTTGCCTTTGGTGTGATTGTTCTTCTGAATCCTCTCCTGAAGTGTGACTAGTTCTCTAAAGCTGCAGAGATCATACCAGCTACACACAAGTCTACTGGAATCCATGGCAGAATTTACATTATCTTCCACAGATCCTGACAGCCATATTCTTACTCATTTACAAGGTATGGTCATTAGTTCTCCCACTGATATTACTGGAGTTTGATTTTGGCCCTTGGACTTTAAACTGTAGGAGGATGTGTATGACAAATATTTACTTTATTTCTAATGAACTAAGAAATAAGAAAAAAACAATAATCTTGTCCTAGCACTGCACTGCAGAAAGGCCAGAGCTCTGTGTCCTTGGGAGCCTTCTTCAGTAAATGTTATAGCACTATGTCAAAAGTATGTTGGGCTCCATTCACCAAGTGAAGAAGATGCATCAAGGATGTGCTTTCCCTGGGAAGCTTAGCCATCTTTTCTACGATCACCTTTGCTAAATTCCACCACACTGTTGGCAGAGTAGTAAGAGGAGATTCTGAGCAAAATGCAGAATGCCCGAAAGCAACAGTATGTCAGATGAGCAAGGATTATTTGGCCTCAGAGGCAATCACATTAGCAACTGCCAGGATAGATATACTATTCTGAGTTAAATGAGCTGGGATACTGGATTGCTGTGTTTTAATTTGAGAAATGCACACAAGAATCACCAGCCAGAGCTTGTCCACTGGCACGTCTGTCTCCTCTCTTATCTCATTCAGTTGTGACAAATTAGAGAAAACCATTGGCAAGGACAGCTATAGAGTCATCCAGCTTTTTAATATGTCTGACTTCATCTGGGTTCAAGGGATTTAACCTTAAACCAGTTTTGGACTAAACAGGTATAAAACAAGTTTAGACACTTTCATTCCGTATCAAGAGTAATGTATTTTGATTCATTTAAAACCTTTCTTAAATGTCTAAGATAAATTGAAGAAGCCTTTTTTAAAAAAATAAAGTGAAAATATCTACTTGTTCCAGGCTCAGACTTACTGCAGGACTGAAAGATTACGAGGAGGGTGTATTAGAGTGACTTAGTATTTTAGCATTGCTGGTAACTGATAGTCACACAATGAGACTGCTCATGATACTGTGCGGTTTGGGCATTAATATCAAGGCTACATTCAGTTCTACACAAGGATTTCTGTTAAATGTGTTTGCAGCCTATGTTCCTAATGGAGAGATGTGAGAAGACATACTATTCCTGCTCCCTGCCACCCCCCCCCCCCCCCCCCCCTCCCCCCCCTGATCTGGAGTTCAACTCTTCCCAAATTCAGACCTGTCTTTCTGTCCATAATAAGGACCTGTGGCTATTCCCCACAGACTTTTAAAAGATGGGTGTTCACCCCTTAACTTTTCCAGAAATGAATACTCTACTCAGAATCCCTCCCTGCAGGAACATGGCAGGTTCAGAGTCTCTTCCCTCTTTAAAGCAAATGGCTCCCACACAACAATTCCCAGTTCGTTCTGAATTCAGCAGAAGCCGTAAGAGCTCAGAGAGGCAGTAATACAGTTCAAAACTCAGCAGGAGTCTTAGACTCTCACAGAGTCAAAGAGACTCTTCCAAATGCAGCCCTTCTTGGTTTCCGTCTCCTGCTGAGTGCTGTGAAAGCCCACCTCTTGCTAAGCTGGAAGCCATTACCACATCTTTTTGTTATCTCAAGCTTGGCTCAGAGGTATTTCAATACTTATCTTCACTTCAGCCACAGCACATTTCTTGTGGTTAGATTTCTCCAGATAGGAATAAGAACAAGGCTTGCAAAATATTGCATCTTTGCACTCATATTTAACAATAACTTTCTAAATTATGCAGCTCTAAAGCCAGTAACTGATCCCAAAGTATGAAGCATAATATAATTACACTTAAAACGGAGAGAAAAAAAAATATTAAAAAAAACAAAGAAGAATTTTCCTTAATGTACATCTGTCATTCTCCAATTCACAGCAGAATTTGTCTTTTGGTGTTTATACATTCCAATCATAGTTTAAAAGAAATAGTGTTATGTGTTTTGGTGGTGGATCTAATATAATAATCTAACCTCAACTAGAAATCAATTTAAGAGAACAGAGAAAATCTCTCTTTTGAGAGAGGGGAAGGGGATTTCAAAACTAATTTTATTCTTATGTTACCACTGTTGGGAGAAATTGTATGGCACTATAGCAGCAGTTACTCCCAGCTCTTTGTTAGCATGTGTACAGCCCCAAAAGCAAATGTTCAGCTACTGGGTTGAAGGAAAAGGATGTCTTTTAATGTCATTTTGAAGTAATGAATAATAGGATGGAATCCCTTGCTCTAAAAGGCTCAGAGCTACTTTAAAAAGGTGCAATAGAATCCCAATCTTCTGATGAACTGCATGCAAATTCACAAGCAAATTCACTCACATGAATAATCCATCTCCTGCTGATGTCACTTTGACAGGATCAGTAAATAGTAGTTTCACCAAAGTGTATCATATGTAATGTTCAACGAGATCAGAGACATTGAAATGCTAAATGTGATTTGTAAATCAAATCCAGATGGTATGATGGCATGATACAAATGTTTTTTCTATCCTGAAATTCTATCATGTCTTCTATAATCCATCTGGCATAAAGACAAGTGTTTGATAATCGAATCTGCTGCCATACATTTAAGATCAGACCAAGCTCCAAGTTTTTCACATGGATCCATTTAATTGTTTCCAGAGCTCTGTGGAATTCCACTTCAACAGGCAGCTTATGGTGAAACACTGGAAAAGATTGTCTATCCCATTCTTAAAGGCCTCTGGAATCTCCAGAAATACATCTGTCAGAAATAGCATCATCGATACTGTGCTGAAACAGAATTAGGATCCAGACCAAGCATTAGGTAACCTTCTGAGAGCCCCTCAGCTCTCTGATTCTCTTCTTATATCTAAGGTGACTTCTTATATCTACAGCGACTGATGTAACGGTCAGGACCTCCGTATGAGATTTATAACAGCTGTGCAAATTATTTTCTGCCAGGTAAAAGCAAGTCTTATTTATTGTGTCTATGAGACAGGGACATGCAACCACGCTTTATAGTGACAGAACTTTAATAAACTCAAATTCATTGTTGAATTTATTTTCTACTCCTTCAAAACCTCTTTCCTGAGATTTTTCCCTTTCCATGAGCTTCTCTACTTTCCTTTCTTCATTCAACAGAAGCTTACGTTTCCTAAGAATGATTTCCAGTACCTGGAAGTTAGAAAACCCCTTGGTTCTACTGGTCAGCAGTTGTTTTCTTGCAAGTCCTTCAGCTTCAATGCCCAATCCGTTCAAGTACTTGCTCAGTGGGATTCCAGACTACATAGCAAATTCTACATTAGGAAGTTGTAAACTGGGACATTTTTCTTGCAAGATCATATTAGCATCAGAAAAATGGAAAACTAGTTTCTCAGTAACTACCTAAAAAATGTTTCCCGATCATATCAGTAAGAATATCCCCTTCCAAGAACAGAAGGCTGTTTTGTTTTATGCCTTTATTACATGTCTTCTGCAACAAACATCTAGGAAGATATTAAAAATTTCCACACAAAGTCTTAATCAAAACAGAGCATAATAGACCTATCTAAAAAGTAACACTAAACTCGACTGACTGATTTCACAATAAAATGACTGAATGTTACTCAAATTTTTTCTTTCAGAACATAATACATTTAACAACAATTCTGGGAAATTCAAATCATGCTGTCAGTAAGACACAACTGTTTTGTTATAAGCTCCTTTTTATTATGAGACATTAAGGAGAACAGCCATTGCTCTGTGATAAAAAGTCTCTTCTTTCATTAATACACAGAGGATTAATATATGTGATTCAAGTGATAGAGATTTGGATAGATCCCTGTGCATCTAAAGGAAATCATTTCTCATAGCCTTGATCCTGCAAATAACTTAGCATAATTTTATTTCAGGTATGTCAAAAGTTTCACAGACCATGGTGGAAGTTCAAGAAATAAATGACTAACAGACAAAGATAAAATCATGTTTGACTTTAAAAACTGAAATGAATTATTAAAATACTTTTTAATTAAAATATTTTTGTCAAACAAAATGAGGAGGAAGACCTAAATTTATCTCATTTTTTGTTTATTTAATATGAAATATAAAACATCAAAGTTCAGGGTTAAAATACACAGAAATATTTTCAGCTTATAAAGTATTCATAAAATAGAACACTAGCAATTAGATTACTTCATATTGAAGTATTTTAAGAAACTATTTAAATGAAAGATCATTCTCATCCCCAAGCTGTATTCTTGTGGTAGGGTAATCCCAAGTTTCATGCCTTAAACAGCCAGTGAGAAAGCTGTATTTTTAAAATGTTAGTTTACATTCATGTTTATGGTGTGTCTTTAATTAAATATTTTTCTTTAATGTTATTTGATTTGTACTACTATCTGGCCATGTTTCTGAAGAACAGATAAAAGCATCACCATATAAAAAAGAAAATCCATTTGTAACTCACTGTAACTATAACTTCACTACTACCTGAAAAGCAATAAAATATTTCTGATTTTTGTAAAAGAACTAGACTAGCACAAAGTTACCTAAAAGATTGAATTCAATGTATGGCTTACTGAATTGACTTACTTATATAAATCTTACTTGCACTTTTTTTAATACTCAAAGCATCAATTCATGATATTTAGCTATTAGCTCTTCCTAACACCATAATCCCTTTCCTGAACATTTATCTCTACCTCACCAATGTAAAATCCACATATCTACCAAAATATACAAGAACTGATGAATGTTGGTTGAGTACAGTTTCTGGGCTACAGAGGTAATAGAAATAAGGAAGGTGTTCCAAAGAGAGTGGAGACCTATTGATTCCCACAAACCTGTTTTGCTAGACATTACAAGTATAGACTCAAAAATAATCCAGGTTATTCCCATTTACATATGCTAGCAAGGTAGGGGGAAACATTGTGTTGTAACACCACAGAGTTGCACAATGATGTTGTGTAAATTCAAAATCAGTGAAACGAGTCCAAAAGAAACCCTTGCGTAACTGAGAAGGATAAGACCCTGCAATGAACAATAAGCAGTTTACCACAATCTGTTGATCAAAGACAGTGCAGCCACAAAAAAATTATTTCACTGTGATTCACGAATTTCTGTCAAAATCTGACTCTAACGTGCCCTGCTTGTTTGTGTTGTTACTCCACCATCACAAGTGGCTTCAAAAGGCTATTCCTTACCGTACTGTTCCTGCCCGGACAGTCTCTGCTAGGTGTTAGCACTCAGCACCAGCATCACACTAATGCTTCCTGCTCCCTCTGGACCCAAGTGCTGTTCAGAGGAGTATCATAACTTCTAAATAGGGCATTTGCCAGAACAAAAGTGAGAAAATGTTGCCAATCTTTTATGTGTTTTCTTTGGTGCGGAGCTGTTTTTTAGGAAAAAGTTGCAAAATGAAACTGAAAAATTGTGTGCCACCATCTAGGCAACTGAAGATGAGGGAGAGATGTGGCTTCAGCTGACTTTACCTAGAGTCACAGGAGGTTATGGTTGAACCCTTTATCTGCCATCAGCTACACTCCCTGCACTGGTTGGTATAAAATCCTCTCTGATTTCACTTCCATCAGGATTTAAAAGCCACATGAAATGAGACATTCAGGTTTTGGGGGTTTTTCCCCCCACATTGAACTAACCATTAAAAAAAAAAAACAAACTGCAAAAAAATCCATTTTTCTATCCCACTGAAAAGGAACAGTCAAAAATATATTATCACCTCTGACTGAAGGTTTACTAGTTCCACTGAGGGGATGCAGTAGTTTTGTAGATGTAGTAGTCTGCAGGAACCAAATGTTTGGGTAGGAATTCTGGTCCCGATCAGAAACTGTAGTCTAGAAACAAATTATTGCCAGCATTAAATGTAAATCAATGAAACAGCAAAGAAGGTGTAGTGTTTCAGTGTTGTATATCTGAGTCAAAATGCTCCCCAGGCTAGTCTTGCCTCTGTATAGCACATGCACAATCCCTTCCTCACAGCTGTACTTAAAAAGCATTCTAGCCAACACTGTTTTATGACTTGCCCTAGTCCACATTCAACACTTATCACCACCTGCACACAGCCTGTCAGAGGCATTTTTGATTAAACTAAAGTGGTAAACTGAACTCATAAAAAAAATTAGCAAAGGCCATTAAGATGTATATAATGTCCCTTGAAAAGGTGTTGTTATGAATATCATGTTGTAATATTTCTTAAGCTACATCTCTCCCTTATTCTTTGAAAGACCAGATGGTGGCCCATTTGAAACATCTGACACCTAGAAAAATGGAGGCATAGCATCACTTTTGGTATGCCCTTCTAGGCATTAATGCTATGTCTTAGACTGTGATAAACTCTTTATTGTTCATTGCAGGGTCTTACTCTTTTCACTTGCACAGGGCTATATATGTACTAGTTTCATTGATGCTGAATTTACAGAGGTACAGGTGAGCAATGTAGATCTTAGCCTTTAAAAGTTTTTCCTTCTCTGAAATCTGTAAGCAAATTAGAAGCAGACATTTTGTTGTTTTCTGGAAATAATATCACACCCCTCATTTCTGCAGTTCAAGTCAAATGCAAGCTTAAATAATTGTCAATAAAATTTGGACAAGTGCTAATGTAGTTTCTAATTAATGAATGTGGTTTGCACTAAAATACCTTAAGACTGCTGAAAGTATAATTCGATTATTGTCTGTTCAGTATATTTTTCTTCTCCTACATGATTATAATATTTTAGGCAATGAATTTTAAAATCCAAAAGTACTCCCTATTTTTTCAAATAAGTATAATAAACCAGCAATAAGGACAAATTTTATTTCTTGGCAAAAACAAGTATTCTCATTCCCTGTTCTAAAAGATAGGTAACAGACATTATAAAACTTCAGCATCTTTTCTATCTGATTCTGGAAATAACGGAGCATCTGTTACATCTGGAACTATCTGCTGGCATGCCCTGTGATATACAGCACCATGAAACAGCAGAACACTGTCTAATGGCCTTATTGACAAATATACATTCCAAAACTCTATTGCCCACTAAGGAAAACACTGGCTGGGCTTTAATTACATCAATACACCCTATGTATTTCAATGTGGAAAATAAATCTTAAAGAATTATCTTTTTAAGGACACGATTGTGGTGACACATACAAATGGAAATACTTACACATTTTAAGAATCATCCATCTCATGGGATTAGTTAGCACAGTGGCCTCTAGGTTCTGGAAAAGTGAATACCAGTCACAGGTAAAAATAGGTTTGGTTCCATATATTTGCTGCTTACTTCAACAAACCGCTGTTGGACTGTATTCTCAGAGCATGATCACTATTAATGCCATTGACAATACTGATTAGGGAGTGCCTATACCTTTTGTTTGCAGATGACTGCTGATGAGGCATTCTCAAGCACACATTCACCCACTGCAGTGGAGGGTGGCAGGGCAGGGGTGTACATAAGCACTAGGCAAGAGCACAGCTCCCACAGTACAGCAACCGGAGGTACAGCTGGGATGAGATGGGACAGCTCACTTGACTGTGGGGCTAGTATAGATAGATACAAGCTCTGCAGAAAGGACAGGATGGGAAGACAAGGATGGGACAGTGGTTACCCTGTATGTGAAGGAGAAGCTCAGAATTATGGACTTCTTGTATGGGACTAGCTGAGTGACAGCTTGTGGGTCAGATCAGAGGAGAGGCCAGTGAGGGTGATGTCTTGGAGAGAGTGCATTACAGACCACCTGATCAGTGTGGGGAAGTGCATGAAGTCTTCTTTAAGCAACTCAGTCTGGAGAAGAGAAGGTTTTGGAGAGTCCTTATAGCAGCTCCCCAGTACCTACAAGGTGGTCATCAGGAAGACTGAGTCAGACTCTTCACAGAGCCTCTTGTGTGTGCTGGAAGGATGAGTGACAATGGGCACAAGTCAAAACAAGAGTTTCAGACAATATAAGGAGAAACATTTTTCCCATGAGGACAATCCACCAGTTGAGCAGCTTGCTTGGAGATGTTTTGCAGTCTCCATCTTAGAGGTGTGCAGGAACAAACTGGATGAGGCCCTACCCTGAGCAACCTTCTCTGATCTCATAGCTGACCTTGCTTTGAGCAGGAGGTTGGACTAGAAACCTCCTGAGGTCTCTTTCAACCTGAGTTACTCTATGATCCTATGAAAATGGTCTATTTCTACGGCTCCATCTACTTCACAATTGTGGAAGCTTTTGCAGTAATGCTCAACTGGAATATGACACATACAATACTTGTTATACCCCTTTTGTATCATACTTGTCAACATAGGAGACTAGATAATAGAAAACAGTAGTTCCAAAGGCACAAATACTACAGATTTTATTACCAGGGAGACCAGAAGAGTCTTTTCAGGGTGCAGAAAAGAAATATGAATGATATACAGTGGTCCAGAGCTCCAGGGTTTGCAGTGTTTACCCCAAATGAACTGCTGACAATGAGTGTGAAGTTCTTCCAGAACCCAGAGGTACACAGATTTTATAGGCCAATACACTACAGTGAAGAAAGCCTTTGACCATTCATGCCAGCAACACATGTAACTTTTCAAGTCTGATTTAAAGGTCGCTGGTCTTAACTGAAGTCTTTGCTATTCACAGCTGATGTAAATTGGAGTCTTTGATTTTCATGGACACAGATTAAATTCCAGCACTTTTACCAGTTTAAAGGGAGGCATAGGAGTTGAGGTAACACAAGTCATTTAGTTAAACTATCCAAAATGCAAAATGTTTAGAAATAGTGTCAGCTTTCCACTTAAGTAAAAAGATGGCAGAAGCACTTAAATATAGAAATATAAAAAAAACATAATGGAATCCAGATCTGTTTGCAAGATCTCAGGAAACCACTGCAACACAGAGGAAAGCCAAGTTCATGTTTATGCATTTCAATTTGTAAAACCTTAAAAACAAACAAAAAAAAATCAGTGTTAGCCACTTAGGACTATAATTTAAAATTACATTTAAGTAAAATAATAAAGTAGAAGCTATTCGCTGACCATAAACCATAAAACTAGGCAAGAAAGTTAAAGAAGGAAAAGTATTCGAAGTGCTAGGAAAATACAGGGCCAGAATTACCTCTGGGAATAGTAACAAATCTGATGATCTGTAGTTTCACCAGTAACACATTCTTTGTTATTTTTACTGCGATAGGAAGTACCACAAATCCTAACCCCATTGTACTGCATGCTTTCCCTTACAGAGCTTACAGTCTGAGACAATGTGTGACCATGGATGGAAGAGGTATGGGTGGAGGAGTAGGAAAGGGTAATGTAATAACAAGCTAACGCTGATTGTTACACATTGCCCCTAACACATGTAATCATTGATGTGGTTTAAGAATCAGATTGTGTGATCTTTGTTTGCATACTAATTTCAAGTTTGGCCCTAAATGGATTATTTTTTAAAGCCTGTACCCCAAATGATAGAAAGCATAAGTAAACATATAGGAAACATTGTAGTTGTTATACCTATGGTATTTTTGCAAAGCACTCTGGAGCACTCAGAAATAAGAGCTAGTCTGAATGTTGTGTAGTGTTATGCCTTCCCATAAGGTACCAATGTGTTTACTGAAAGGCACTGAACCCTATTATTGGAACAGAAAGATCAAAACCTTTTTTTGGGATGTAGAAACTGCAAAACAAATCAAAGTCATTGCCTTTCTTTTTTCCAGTTTCTCCACATTTACCATTTATCTGCCTGCAAAGAAAATGCAACTCAGAAATACAAAAAGAATTCTTCTGTTCCCATAGAGAGTTTCAAAAGAAAACTTGCTTTTAAAATGTAAATCAACCACTGTGTTAATATGAAGAGAAAAACAGGTGGAGGGAGGTAAACACAAAAAAAAAAAAAGAGATGAGATGAGATGAGATGAGATAAGATAAAATAAAATAAAATAAAATAAAATATCTCTTATTATTAGCTAAGCTAGAATGCAAAGGGATCAGTAGATATGCAAATATGCAGTATACAAATTCTCCAGCAGGCTCCAATCCTCTGGTGAATAGAAAGATATGCCTGGTATTTCTGAAAAAAAGTATGAATAAATCAGATGTCTTAAGTTATGTAAAAGTAATTTGTAAATCTGTGAACCTGTCGATTGGTACACAAATAATGTATGCAGTAGAAAAATCCATCTATTATTTATGTCTGTAATTGGGGACAGAAACAGGGAAGAAATGTTTATTCAGACCACAGCACAAAGCAGTTCTGGGTAATGAACCTTACAAGTACATATGGTTGTGATTTTCAGAAATGAGTGTAATAGAGGCATAACTACCATTAATTTTAATGAGTACTGAACATCTTAATGATCCTAGACAGCTTTTAAAATCGTATATATCTTTTTCCTGTCATCTCTGACAGTTCAAAACAAGACCACAGAGGTAACTTTAAGAGTTTGCAAGTAGGAAAGTATCCTCAATGTAATTGTGTTCCTTTCTTTCCCCAGTTTTTTAGTCATCAGTGAGATGAGGTGTTTCAAGATTTGAGGATTTAGGGGAAACTCTCCTATTTAACAGGATGAACAGGAATGTGTCAGAGGCAGTGAGAATCTCTAAAAAGAACAGATGAAGGCATGCCACCTGCGGCAACAATAGAAACTTTGACAAAGTTGGCGAGTCTCCCTCTGTGGTCAGCAGAGAGCAATGAACTCCTCCAGAAGGCAATTCAGGTAACATAAGAGGTCTTCTGCCCTAAACTGAACCCTGAGTTGCATCCTTCCCCTTTGTGTGGCTACACACAGGTGTTACTGCAACCCTCCTCCTGCCCTGGATTCCCAAAGTTATATTCTGTGACTCCCTGCCTTTTCCTGCTGGAGAGCACAGATGTTGTCATAAGAAACAGTTGTCCAGCACAATTTCCTTAAACTCACCAGCTATTCACCCTAATCCTTCAGAGCACTACTGCACAGTATTCAGCTGAGAAAATTCCACAAAGTCAGCAATCTCCTTTTGTCCTTCCTCCCACAGACTTTAAGCCATATTAATAGGTCTTTCCTATTTTTTAATACCATACAAAAAGTCAAAGCAGACCAAATTCACAGAAGGTTTCTTGAAGAAGGATGCAAGTTTTACATTTGAAATAAAAAATAAAATAAAAAAGTTGGAGAAGAGTAAATGGAAGGTGTGTGGGGGAGGGATAAAGAAAAGGGAAAACTATTAAAAGGTTTGCAGAAGTGTGAATGAGTATGTGAATATACTGATGCTAATTCAAACAGAACTGCTTGAAGTTTGTCCCAGTGTAGCTGGGATGGCATACGGCGGTTGTCAGCAAATTCGTGCTCAGAATATTACAGGCTTCTTCAAATGACAAAGAACAGAGAAAGGGGACAATAAGGAGATAATCCAAAATGTAGTATGGGATAAACCATGTTGGCTGCAGCTGAAAAGAAAATAAATGGTCTGGTCAATTGAAAGCTATAAAGTAAAAGGACTTTCGCTTATTCCTATTAAAACCTTATTCAGGTGAGAAATCTACTTATTTTTCTCAAATGTAAAAGATGCTAATGTTTCAGAAGAATCACTATCGGCAGTGGTGCATATTGTAAATACTTACCTGTTTACTTATTAATTCTATGAGTAGCAAGAGGAATGTGCTAGCCTATTTAAAATGACAAGATTTTGGAAAATCAGTGTCTTAGGGATACAGGGCAAAGAAAATCTTTTTCTTTTTCAGTTTCTTTTTTTTTAATTAGTGGCACTATCGCAGTTCCCACTAAAATTACCATACTCTTAAAAAGTACCCTCCTCTCCCTAATTGTGCAAGAAAGAGGCAATTATTGGTTACAAAAATGGTCCTGAACATTCAGCTGGGTAAACAGCTGATCCCTGTGTCACTGTAGATATATTTATGTTAGTTTTCAGTTTAAATCATGAGAACTATGTATTTATCTTTACTTTGAGCATTAGTTAAAAGAAATTCTTCATAGCAAGCCACCCAAGAAACGCCTTTCTGTTGTCCTTGATGAGTCTCAAGGTCAGTGTTACCAAATAGGTTCTCTATTCACCCATGCAATTAATTTCATATGAACAGTTCTCATTGCTCCTGTACAAAACCAACAACTTTCATGCATCACTAAACATTTTTCTCTGCTTTCATGTACTATGGCAAGCCTTCATACTCAGATTTTAGTAAGACACTGTTCCAAATTACTGCAAAGCACAATTTTGCATACTTGTGTAAAACTGTATGCCAGACTCCACTTCAGATCTTGTAAGGGATGTTCAAAGTCATTCTCTAAGGTATAGAAAAATGAATTTACTAACAATTTCTACCATCCACTCTTGTATGATTCTCTGAGTTTGTGAAACTCAATCACAGTTTTCAGGCAGATCTTCCTGTACTTTTTTCTTACAATAAGAACACTTGCAACAGCAAAAGAAGCCCTTAATACTGAAGGTAGGTGTGATTAAAGCCGTAACAAGAGCAAGTTTTTTGCAACAGAAAAAAACCCAAGAGTCAGATACAACAGAAAAAAAAACCCAACATGTGGATATATTGCTTCTTTGTAGGTGAAACATTTTCTGGGACCTTTACATTCAGAATTTCAATACTCTGGTAGCTCTTCATCATCAATATTTCAGAATAAACTGGACAGCTACCTCTGCTAAAAGAAGTCTCGAGTTGCATTTAGCAGATGTTGGATTTCTCTTCACTTCCACTATTTCTTGGAATCGATCAGAAGATGTTCTGTCTGGGTAGAGCTGAGTAAACAGGTAAGTAAACATTGCTTAGACAAATAGTTCTGAACATATATTTTCCTTTTAAAAGCATCCTTTGAAACCTGTAAGTCTTTTCTATTTTTAGTGCTTTTCAGTTAAGGAGAGATTTTTATATCAGAAACTTTCTGTGTCAGTGTCCACCAAGCAAAGATATGAAGTATATCTCTAATTGTGAATATTAATATTCACGACTGGTAAAGAAAATTTGTAGATTCTCTAGGGCATTCCCTAAGTGTGTGAGTTTCAGCTTCACAACCTTAAGCCGAATATTTGGCCTCATGCCATCCCTGATCATCCTGCTGATGTACAGTATGAATTTCATCCAGTTTTCATTGGCTTTGTCTCTTTTGTTTATTTTTTTATCTTTCTAACCTGCAGTTTTTGCAGTCTCATCTATGTACATCTGTGTGTGCGGTAGCCTGAACTTGAAATACCCATCCAGAACAGACAATATGGACTGCCACAATAGGTCAGTGTTATCCTCCTAGACTGAAAGAGTCACAGCTTTGAAACTCATGTCTCTTGGATGGCAACATGATAATAACAGAGGAAAAGTACTAAATACGTTCCTCCCTCTCCTACAGTTTTTGATCATTCATAAACAACAAGAGACCACATTTGTGTGTTATTTCTTGATAGGCAGTTGACTGCCTCTGTGCATCTTCTGATGTTCTTGAAGAGAATAGTTCTTTTACAAGTTCTCAGGGATCTCATAAAACCATTGAGAAATGTCACTTTTCCTAACTTTCTGGAAACAGACACTTTTGCAAATAAAAGCAAAGTCCTGCTAGCTTTTCTGTCTCGCTATTATCTTCATTTCCTTGGAGCACTTGAAAGAACTCATCTCACCTAAAATAGACTTCAGCTATTTAAAAGTTATACTTATAGTCTAAACTAAGCTGTGAGTGGGGTCTCTCAGCAACCAAGGCACATATTTTTTTGGTGAAATTAATTGCTCGACGGAAGAACCTATTTCTAAAGTGAGCATAGGAAGTATGATTAAGTATGACTAAATTAGACCAGATTCTTAACCTTAGATGCTGAAGTTAATCTTACCAGCATCCCAATAATGCAGTCAGACAGCATGTACTGAATATTAAATATTGTCTTTGGAGCATTATGTTCTACAGCACCTTTGAAAAAGAGAGAGCTGACCAACACAGGTGAGTCTCGGAGGGAATTTCTAGAATCTGGACTCTGAGATAGCACTATCATGTCAAACCCTTTTAGTACTTTGGAAAGCAGCACAAGAAGCCACCAAACTGAGTTTGACCAGAAACTCCAGCGTAATATGGTGAGTCTTGAAGAGGAACTAAGTGTACAATATCTACTAAGCCAAAACTGAAGCCTGCTGCCTTCTGATGAGGCCAGGAAAAGCATGGAAGGAGGGCAGTACT
Source organism: Pygoscelis adeliae (assembly GCF_000699105.1). Classification (NCBI taxonomy): domain Eukaryota; kingdom Metazoa; phylum Chordata; class Aves; order Sphenisciformes; family Spheniscidae; genus Pygoscelis; species Pygoscelis adeliae. Next base: position 736,947 of record NW_008825234.1, read on the forward strand.
ATAACTGCCTTGATGATACTCACAGAGAATTAACTAGAGAGAATTACATAATGAATGCTACACTTGTCCTCCACCCAAAGTGAATCTTTCTGTTGGCATAGCTACTGCAGCGTGTTTGGGGAACTCTGCTTCTGTTTTCCTAGTGAAATGAGCCCAATTTCTTTTCATTTTAAACTACCAAGCTCAAGCTGAACTGTGATGAGAATTTCACAAATATCTGATTGTTTTGAAAATATTTCTCATTGTCATTTTAGGGGAATTCTGCTTAAAATAGGATGCATGTTTTATATGCAAGTTTATAAATAAAATATTTAAATACAAGTAGTTTTCAGGCTGAATAGCCTGTGCAGTAGACACACAAGTGCTTTGTGATTGATGGTGCTTAGTAATGACAATAGATGGTAAATGGGGATTTAGACATGCAGCTCCTGTTATTGTCACTGAGAAATGTATATCAAATTCTAAGACACTGTGCTGAAGGATAATCTCCAAGAATCAGACATTCTCTCTCCAGATTAGTTTATAATAGAATCGACTTTCATACCTAGCTCGAACAAAAAAGACCACTTGGCCATGAGAAAAATTGTATAAAAATTATTAGCAGTGTCACTCAGGTTAATTTGATTATATTCGTTATTCAACTTTTTCTAGTGGTCATTTTTACTTTTCATTTCTGTTTCTCCACTACACCCCCAGTCTTCTGTTGTATGATGTTCCTACCATCCATTTAAGTACAACCTGTCCTGGTTTCGGCAGGGATAGAGTTAATTTCTTTCCTAGTAGCTGGTACAATGCTGTGTTTTGGATTTAGGATGAGAACAAAGTTGATAACGCACCGATGTTTTAGTTGTTGCTAGGTAATGCTTACACTGGCCAAGGACTTTTTTCCATGCTCTACTGACTGAGAAGGCTGGAGGTGCACAAGAAGCTGGGAGGGGGCACAGCCAAACTGGCCAAAGGGATATTCCATACCATGTGACGTCATGCTCAGTACATAAACTGGGGAAAGCTGGCTGGGGGGGCCGCTGCTCGGGGACTGGCTGGGCATCGGTCGGCGGGTGGTGAGCAATTGTACTGTGCATCACTTGCTTTGAGTATTATTATTATTATTATTATTATCATATTATTATTATCATTTTATTTCACTTATTAAACTGTTTTTATCTCAACCCACGAGTTTTTCTCACTTGTGCTCTTCCAATTCTCTCCCCCATCCCACCGGGTGGGGGGGAGTGAGTGAGCGGCTGCGTGGTGCTTAGTTGCCGACTGAGGTTAAACCATAACAACACCCAAAAAATAATTATTCTCTCCTGGCATCTGTCTGTCTGAAAAGTATATATTAGGAAAAGTTCAGAGAAGGGCAGGCAAGGCTTTTAGGAAGTTTAAGTAAGAAATCTGATAAGGAATAATGGAAAAGAGGCAATGGACACAAAACCCAAGAGTATTGTACAAATATTTGAAGATACAAGTTACCAGATAATAGAAGAAGCGTTTAAGGTATTTGACAATGATGAGCCACATCAGGTTTTGATAGGCAAAAAATTAGATAATTTCACAAGTCTTTTTATTTATATCTTGTAAGTTACAAAAATAGACAACAGAACCAATAGACTCAAAAAGTCTAGATGTCGTTAGCATAAATGTGTAATCTTCTATACTTTGAACTTCTTCCATGTTTGAGACCCATAATAGACCCCTAATGCATTATAAACTGCTATCACATTACCAGTAAAATCTTGATAAATACTTTTATAGCGTTATCAGAAATTTTAGGCCTGCTGGCAGTGGACTACATTTCTCATTTTCTGACCCCATTTTTGTCCTTGACATCATGTACCTCTTTTTTTCAAATCCTATAGCTTTTCTGTTTTTCTTAGGTGTCGCAGTAGACTCTCCTGATTTTGAAGTCTACCCATCTATGAAATGTAGAAAAACATAATAAACATGGAAATACAATTTATTAATACTAAATTTAAATATCTACATAGGTAGATTAGTATTAAATGAAAGATTAATATTAATATTTTTACTTAAAGTGTGACTTTTCAGTTGGATATCACTATGTTAAAAGTTATTTTAAGAAAACATTAGCTGTGAAGCAAGTGAAAGAAAATATTGCACATTGTATATTTTAAGAAAAAATACTTCATGACTTTTCCATGTAGAAGAGATTGGTTATGCAAATATAACATGGAAACCAGCAAGGGCTCCTTTTGACCTAGTCCTTTTAGCAAAGACTTGTTTTCAAAGGCTGACACACAATTCTGTTCTCATCCCAGAGCTTCCTTAAGCTGCTTGTGGAATGATAGATTAATATTAGAGGAGTCTCTCTCGTAAACATCGAAAGCTAAAAATGTTTGTGCAGTAAAGCATGTAGGGATTGTCTTCGGTATAAGTATTAGCCTGAATTCAGTATATTTGAGTGATTGCAGCCTTTGTGTGTGCAAACTCCACCAAAAAGAAAAAAAAAAGTGGACAAATCTGAAAGCAGGGTAAGAAGATAAATTAATTGCATTAAGGTTATTAAAGCCAATTAAATTTAATTTGAGATAATTATAGGCAAAAATTTTTAGCATGCTATAAAAGTGATTCATCAGTTACAAGAAACATAAAATTGAGTTTAGACAAAAGGTTAGTGCAGTAAATCAATAAAGTGAATGCAACCATGAAATATACGTCAGGGCCCTGAGGGCACCACCAGCCCTGACTGTTCCTGAACCCCCTCCATGGGGGTCCCCCCACCCTGCCCACAGCCCAGGACCCCATTTCAGCCCCCTGGGGCTGCCAGCCCCTGCCCCAGCGACACTGCACCAGGGCTGGTCTCCAGCTCCCCCAGCCCTGCCTTGCCATGAGCCCCACTGAGCTGGACCCACCTGTGGGCCCACGTCCTGTCCCGACCTGGCCTGTCCCTATCCCCAGGGAGGTGCCCCATGCCTGGGCCTGGGGCTGCCCCAGTGCCCCCTGGCTGCCCTGCTCCTGGCTGGAGCCAGGAGCCAGGCCCTGCCACCAGGCCCTGCTCTGCTGCCCTGGGGAGCATCCAGCGCTCTCCGCACACTGACCCTGGGGACCTGCCAACCTGCACTGCTCCCTGAAAATACACATGGGGAGAAAACTGCAGTATAAAACTTCAGAACAAAATAAATTGTGTGGGAGCTAGGAGTTCATTCTCCTGCATTACAACCTTACACAAACTTGCACGTGTTCCTTAATGTCATTCATCCAGAGAAATATGAGAGCACGTAGCAGAAATAAATACCAGCCCTTCCACCATGGTCACACGTTGTTGCCAAAGTACCTGCAGACTCTCTCATCATCCATAAATTCTTATAATTTCAATCTACAGCTGTCAGCACAGTAGTAAACAGTTCCTCAGTTAATTTTACTAAGAATTCTGGGAATAAGAGAGATTACTGACTTCTTAAATACTTGCATCTTTCAACAAGCCTTTGCATTTCTTCTGCCTTTAGAGGGTATGAATGTGGGAAAAGGCCTTAAATTCTGTGTTCAAGAGAATACAGTACAATGTTACAATACAATACAAACAAATTTATGTTTGAAACATAAACATATGAAACAAACAGTTTCAGAAAACTTAACGATCAACTTGAGCTGTAGAGCTGTTGTTCTTTATCATAAAGTGAGTCAACACCAAGGATTCATTAGTTGTTGATATTCAAAGATGGCCGTGCTATGAAAACGTAAATTTTTCATTACAACAGCACTTGTGTCAACAGATTGCTGATGTTTATAGTTAGAAGCACTATCATGTGTTTCTAATCAGTATTTTCATACCCTTTAATACACCAAAGGACTTTTGCAGGTTGCTTGTCAAGGCTGAACCAACTTCACTGAAAATCTGCTCACATTGAAAATAGTGATAAATAGCCATCTACTACAATCACTTATTCCTGTGGGTGGACGTTTGGGTGCTTTTCATCTAACCTATCTTTAGATATCTACTGCAGAGATACCTACCTGTGACCTTCCCCCTCTATGATCCCTTCATAATTAGTAGAAAGAAATAGACACTGTAGACATTCATATGACATACTTTAAGCATCTACTTCAGGAGGAGATGAATTGCACCCTAGAGGTGTCAATCTCTCCTTTGATTATAAAGAGAGTTTTACATCACTAGCCACATGTACAAAGAGATGTCTAGATTTGGCCAGATGAATCTCACCCTCAGTGACATGACTGAATAGGGTCTGAGCCAGGCAAGCCTTCTCTGAACGCAGCATAGAACTGCCAGTAGCAGAACTGTAAAACATCAATGACCTTGAGACATCCTGTTATTCTAGTTCAGTGTGAAAAAAAGGATGTTGGTATCTTTACAGTATTGACTACATTTTAAACCTTTTCTGTCAGATTAAAAAGTGTATATGAGATTTATTGCAGAGTATAATCCACCTTTTTTCTTTGATCGTATTTTCAAAAGAGCTGCACTCATAAATCATATAGATGTTGTATTATGTATTGGTTTAATATAGTAACTATTTTTATTCTTGTCAACTTATTTTTTTTCTTTAGAATGAGTGTTGCAAAGTTTTTTGATGTTGTTTATGGTGTTTTGTGGCTCTACATGTCATTTTACAGGTTAGAAACTTTTCACTCTCTAATACTTTGTTGAATGCAAAATACATTTTATTCTGTACAGTTGCAGCTTCCATTGAGTACATATTACAGCCAATTATTCCTCATTACAGTGTAGCTGTCTACTTATGTCAGACCTCATTACTGTGTCTTAGAGTCAGAATACTGGTACCCAGGATTTTAAAATATTTGAATACAAAGTAAGAAGCCCACAGATCAACAATCTTTTGTTTATTTTTAGTATGCCATTTTCATTAGATTGACATTTTAAAAGAACTTGACTCTAGGACCTTGACTTCTTCGTTCTTGGATAGCTGGATGCTAGTGTCATGAAATAAAGTATCATGTTTACTGAAACTTTATGCAATTAGCTTGGTGTGTCAGGAAAATCATTCATCAGAGTAAGTCAAATGAGACTTTTACAGGTTAGAGAATAAAAACAAAAATAATCTTGATCATGTTAAAAAAATACTATTTTGTGTCTTACACTTTATGACTACATAAAATACTGCAGTAAAAAGTATCCAGGGAATTTACACTGAGTTATTCTTGAACAGTAGGGATCCAAATATCATGGAGGTGTTTGTCTAACTAACAGTTTAGGGAACCAAGTTCAAAACTCACTCTCAGAGATTCTTGAGATCTCTGAGTGTCCCCATTTTCTACACTCTCAGTTTCAAAATACCTCAAAGTCTGCTTCTGGTCATGCCCAAAAGTACCCCAGTCAGAGCACTGCTGTGCAATTAGTCAGCTAGGGGAGGACCCAGGCAAAGCATAAGGCTACTTGCAGTAGCAGAGTGATTTTAGGACCTGATTCAAAGGAGTAATCCCAATAAAACTGGGATTTCCCCAGAAAACTAAATTGCACTAACATCTGTAGCCTCCTAAGAAGTCTGGGATTCACAAAGAAGACATCCTTTCACCCGAATTCCCTGAAAGAGCTCTTCCAGAAGCTGTTCTCAGGGTATGAATAAAAAGATGTTGACAACTTTCTGATCTGTACAATACAAACTGACTCAAATATAGGACTGGAAGAGTTAATACTGGCTTTGAGCTTTTGCTATAGAACTAGTTAAAGAATTTACCCAAGAAGGAAAAGTTATCTTCCAAGTTATCTTTAAATACATGCCCCACATTCCAGGAGAGTGTCAGGTTGTACAGGTCAGGTCAAGCAGAAGGCACAGTACCTCTCCTATTGAAACTGGGCAAAACCACAAAATTCACAACACGGGAGGGAAATCAGGCAAAAAACACATCTGCCTTTTATGGTCAAATAGGTATAGTCTACTGTGACAGAAGGGACTAGGGCTGGGTTCATTAACTATTCATTAGCTCAGTTCCACATAACACAAAGACACTTAGTTTATAACTTCACGTATTTTGGCTGCAACAGAGGTTACTTCAGTTTTAGGCACCACCCTATGTTGGTTAGACTAACATTTCTTTAAAAGCCTCCTTTCTATTTTCAGCTATGAACTACATGTGACAGAAAGATCACTCGACACTGCTTTCTCTGCTAAAAGTTAAACTGTAATTTCAAAGCCTTCTTACTGAATACACAACATACACAAATGGAATTGCAGCATGCTAGTCCTAAGCATGATAAAATATAGCAGTGGTAAAAATGGGCAACGATAATCGCTTTGTTGTTCCTGAAATGCTATGCTGCCACGGAAAGTCAGCAAGTATTGTAAGACCCGGAGCATCCTCTGTTCTGGGAAAGGAACTGTGGTGGTGATGATCTTTTTTCAATATAATAAAATTGAGTGATTTCATAACCCTTTTTAATTAATTAACCCTCATTAATACTCTTGTCCTAATTCAAGTTTATAATTTGAGAAAAGAAAGGAGAAAAAGAGGAACTGAAATATTAAAGTAACTACAGAATATAAGCAGAAACTTTTATACCAGGCAACTTTTATACCCGAGACAACTTCCCACTAGGCTTTCTCTTTGCTCCTGCTATACACTTCAAAAGTCCAGTTGAAAATTCAGCTCTTTTAACAAATCAAAGCATGCTGGCAACCCTGCCATGAGTTAAAGTATTCATAACTTGGTCAAATCTTCTTTAAGTTATCATACAAAACTGGTGCTGAAAGACCTGTTTTATTTACCTAGTTTAAGTATATCTGCTGATTAATTTCCTACAAGAAACTTGAAGGCAATTATAGATATTTAATGACTCACTCCTTTACTAATCACCTTGATACCAAAGTTACTTGAACAGTTTAAAGAATTAATCTGTTCCACTATTAATTGTAATGAAAATTATCTTCTATTTCACTTTTTATAATGCAGGATTACTTTAATTTGCTCTTTCATTTTTGTTTCTTACTTCTTTGTTCTGCTTTTGAGGGTTTTTGTTGTTACTATTTATAAAGAAGAAAGACAAGATAGTTCTCAGTTTAAATATAAATGCTTAATAGATTAATCACTGTATTGATATGAATATTTAATTTTGGTTTACTGCTTTCTTCTGAATGCAGACAGTAACTTTGTAAAATAATTGCTATATATCAATAAGACAAAATGAATAATGTATTTTAATATAACACGTTTATTAATACATACAGTTATTCTAACATTCATTCCCCATACCACTGAAAATAAGTTTGCATTAGTATATTGATCTTTTTCAGGGCAATTCAGTGCAAAGACGCATATTTATACTTTAGACTACTTAATTTCTAGCTATCTAGCTACATACTACTATCAAGCTTACTACAAAACAGATTTTGTTTTGGCTTTCTGGATGTTTTCTGCTTTGCTTGAATTTGTAGATGTAGAAAAAGAAATAGCTTGTTTCCATTGCTATTGGGGAGAGCATACGGCTAAAAAAAAGAGAGAGGTATAGACACCAACATATGTATTGAGCTAAAGCCACAGAAATGATATTTTTAAAAGTTTCAAAGGTTAAATTTAGTAACCACCTGTGTTTATGACTATGTGTGTATGTGTGTATGTATACACACATGTGTATGTACATGTGATATAGGTATTATATAGAGAGATATAAGTCAAGGAAGAAATTCACATCTGTGGTGATCTAAGCCAAAGAATCTCAGTGCAGTTGCTGTGTATTGATTAGCTTGTTATTGATTACTGCACTGTGCCAGGGTGATCCTGGTAATGTTCCATCTGGAGGAAAAAGTTCCTCCACATTATTCACTGGTAGAAGGGAATAAATGTTTACTTCATTATCTACCCTGTGAATAAAAGCCATGGATATAAAATACTAGCTCTTCACAAGTTGTTGCAACAAATTATTTCTCTCTAAGGCTCACAGTTTTAACACTCACGATCAGCAGCTCGTGATGATATAAGCTAACAAAGTCAGACTAAAATGTGAAAAAATTCACAAGCTGCACCAAGCACAGGAGCCTGATGCTGCCATCACTAAAACTACACGACACATGTAGCAGCTGGAAAATGCTGGAACAAGGACTTGTAACTTTCTGACCTTTGTTTTTGTGATAGCTAAAGGGGTTTGTGGAAAGATGCCCCCTTCCCTCCTGCTCAGGACAGGAGCTCTGTAGGTGTTTGTGGTGTAAAGTCTATCCCACCCTGAGGTACCTCAGCAAAATAGCAGCTAAAGGAAGCATTAGTTGTTTGCCTCAAAATACTAAAAATAGTGCTTTTAAGTGTCAAAAGAAAAAGAAGCTGCAGAAGATAAAAGAAAAAAGCACTGAATATATCAGTCACAGTGTAAAGTCAAGAGTACATGCTTGTTCAGTGAAACACTTTGAATGGAAAGGAAGGATGTAACTGTATATTGCAATACTGTCACTCAGCTGGATATCGTACACCTATGAGTAGTAATACATATCTGACTTCCTGATGTTTCTGGTGCCTTCCTTTCTCCTTTTATTTTCCTTTTAAGTTTGCTCTTTCACAGCTGATTTAATTTTTATACTCTGTGTTACATTTCTCATTGTGTGTTCATTTTCAGTTTTTTTCTGGTCTTTCCTAGTTAATGTCTCAGATGATCTCTGTTCAGCTATCTTTGGAAAGGATGGAGATGCTGCATCTCCCAGGAGCCAGTAAACAGAACATTAATAGCTGTCTCAGGCAATGCTGCATATTCCATATTTTCACCCAGAATAACAATTTTACACTTGCTGCTCCACTTAAAGTTATATCACTGAGACAGATGTGACATGTCTCCAGCAAAAAAGCCCAAATTTACAGCAAGAAGATGCATAACACCATTGTCCTTAATACTAAGTTTAGCATCCTGGGAGTACACAAAGTACCTGTCTCTGGGCATATGGGTAGAGTGTACTGCTACCCTGGAGTGCCAAGATGAGCAGATGGGGAGAGGAACCAGAGAAAGCTCTGGGCAGAAGAGTTAGATTAAAATAAGAATAAAAAGGGGGGGAAATGGTAAAAAATGATTGTTCTGGTAAACTCCCTGGTTCAGTTTCAGGAAGAAAAAAAAAAAAAAAAAACCAAAACAAAAACTCCAGTGGTGATGTTTTATCACACACACCTTGTAGAGCCATTGTCCAAATTACTTGTTTCCTTTGGAGTCAGTTCTGTCTCCTTTGCCCAAAATAAGGAAAGGATTTCAGATGAGCAATCCTTCTGGGGCTAAACGAGAAAAAAAAAAAAAAAGACTCAGAAAAACAAGGTGTCTGAAAATCATTGCTGATGTTAGTTTCTTTACAAAACATTTTAGCATAGTTTTAAACTATTTTCTCTGATGATTTCATATTTCACAAACAAAAAGGAACCCATGTTTTCACTTAGCTGTGTGAACAAGAATTCTGTCATTTCCTACTTTGTTTTATTTTGGCAAGTTCTTACCACTTTCACTATTTGCCTGGAGGCCCAGTATATTGTTAACAAAAAAAAAAATGCTTACTTTTGTGATCATTAACAAGTTCAGCAATTTTATTTTTTTTTTTAATAAAAGAACTGCTTGCTTTATGACCAAGATTATAAAACTCTTAATGCTGTGAATCAACTCTCAAGATACAGGAAATATGGACTATTACTCTAGTATATCTATCTTTCTGAGGTTGGATTTTGCTACTGAAACATAGAAGTGTTTGTATTTATATAGGTAAAAAGCATTTAAAAAACAATAACATTTGTTTTACTCTAAGCCACAATAATATCAAAAACAGTGTCTAGTTGTTAAAACACATCCTCTAGGTGTCAGAAAGGCTTTTCAGCCACAGTGCAAGTTAACTTGACTGAGCTTTTTTATGCTGGTGTGGCCAAGGGAAGAACCACTATACTTCACGTACACTAGCTACTTACAGAATCATAGAACCATAGAATCACAGGATCATTTAGGTTGGAAAAGACCTTTAAGATGATCAAGTCCAACCGTTAACCTAACACTGCCAAGTCCACCATTAAACCACGTCCCTAAGCACCACATCTACACATCTCCTAAATACCTCCAGGGA
>NW_008825234.1:748390-775463 GCF_000699105.1 Pygoscelis adeliae
GGTGTAGATGCACTTCAGTTGGGCTATTGATCCCACCACCTTTTTGGCGGGGGAGAAGCCCTAATTCCTACATGACCATTCTCAGGTGCTTCCGTGGTTTCTAACACATCCATAACCCTTGCATCTTTGCTGCCGCATGGATCTCCATCCCCTACCTCCACTGAGACGGCAGACCACAGGACCTCACTAGCACACCATCCCTCAAACTTTGGCATGCCACCTGCAGGCTTACCTCTAGCAAGCCTGGTTTTATTCCTTTCCCCTTTCAAATCTAGTTTAAAGCTCTTTCAATGAGCCCTGCTAACTCCTCTGCAAAGATCCTTTTTCCGCTTTGAGACAGGTGTACCCTGTCTGTCACCAGCAGGCCTGGTGTCAGGTAGACTGACCCATGATCAAAAAAACCCAAATTCTGCCGGTAACACCAGGCTCAGAGCCAGATATTGATCTGCTGGCTCTTTCTGTTTCTTCCTTTATCATTCCCTGCAACTCTAAGGATAGAGGAGAACACTACTTGTGCTCCTCCTTAACCAGTTGTCTCAAGGCCCTGAAGTCTCTCTTGATTGCCCTCGGACTTCTTGTTGCAACTTCATCGCTGCCTACTTGAAAAATCAATAATGGATAATAATCTGAGGGCCGTACCAGGGTAGGAAGTTTTCTCTTCACATCTTTAACCCGGGCACCAGGGAGGCAGCAGACTTCCCTAAGAAGTAGGTCCAGTCTGCATACTGAGCCTTCTGTTCCCTTCAGAAGGGATTCTCCTATGACAATGACCCATCTTTTTTTCTTTATGGAAGCAGTTTTGATGCAGGGCATAGGCTGACTTAACCTCGGCAACACCTCCAAGCTAGAACAATGGTCTTTGTTATTGTTTGGTTCCACTTCAGTTCCTCATACCTATTACACAAGGGCACCTAGGAAGGTGGAGTAGTCACGGGGGAGACGCACCTGCTGCGCTGGGCAGGAGCTTGTCACCATTGCCCACTATCTCTTAAGTCACTGTGTTCAGCCAGGCAGAGAGGGGATAGAGAATCCTCAGTGTCATGCGTCCTGTCTGCCTGTTGGGCCTGTCTCAGGGAAGGTAGGGTGTGATTCCAGTAGTCTTTCTCTCTCTCGCACTCCCTGATACTCCTCAACCTACTCACCCCCTCCCAGAGCTCTGTCACTAAGTGGAGGAGTTCCTTTAGCTGGGTGCACCTCCCACAGTGTGCTCACTGCTGCCGTCCAATACTGAGGTAAGAGCAGGGCACAGCCTGCAGCGTGACGCCTGGCTGGCAGCGTGTTCCCACCGCAGCTCTGTCTGGGAAGCTGCGTCAGTTGTGGTGGGTGCAGAGCTTAGAGAGGCCATGGCTTTCTGCCAGGTGGATACTATTGCTCCCTGGTCGAGCTGACAGAGCTTCAGCGGCCTTCCTGCACGCCCTTCCGCACAAACTGCCATGCAAACTGCTGCGCCACGCCCTTGTTGATGTGCCACGCCCTGTTTGCCCACCCTGTTGGGCAGCCCTGTTGCCCACCCTGACCAGTTTGCAGCGCTTCTGGTCACTAGTGCTCCCTAAGGCCTTCTTTTGTACATGTGGGGGGACTTGGCTACCATTGCTCAGAAGTAACTTCTTAGTTACGCCATTACTTCTCAGAAGTAAAATATTTTTCTTCAAAAAGAGTGGGAGACCCTTCCTCTTATGCCTTTACAGAACAATCTATCAAGTGAGCTATAGAGCACTTTCTACACTTCTCTCTTCTATAAATTTGGGGTCTTCATTTCTCTCTCCATTTAGCTCATATGACAACAAAGTTCCAAAATATTTCCACAGTATAATCATAGTCATATCTATGCTCTTGTACAGTCATGATTACAGCTATCATTACATTTTGCAGCTTCCTGACCCTAAGCACATTATGACACTGTAACAAATTATGTCCAGGCTTTTAGTTTGGGTTACTTAGTGACCACTTTTCCTACTCTCAAACTTTTTTCCTCTCCCACCTATTTAATTTTGGTTCCTCCTCTTTTCTGTTCCTCACAAGAGGGGAATGGGAAGAAGAAAAAGAGCTCCCATGATGGTCTTTCTGCTGAAGGAGACAAGACCCTTTGATGAAGTGAATGGCTTCCAAACAAAATCCAGACTTTCACACTGACAGCCAGCAGTTTAAATCCTGAAGACAACATGTTCAGTATGTTGTGTTATTCTTACATACTCTAACTTTACCCTGCATTTTTAAGTGTTAATACACATTTTCATCTTTTCATCCAACAACAATTTTTTTGTCTTCCCTTGCCATGCCTTGCCTTGCCTTCCCTTGCATTCTAAGAAGTTTGTACTCAAACCCAACAAAAAGCATTGACAAAATCTTCCTGGAAAACCTGCTTTATTTTATATGATTCTGCGTGTATGCATAAAGTTTATGCCATTCTTGCAACAAACTTTCCAAACAAATGCTGGTATCACATTTTTTCCCCGATGTGTTTGAATTCAAAGGATATGTTAAAAATAGTGTGAAAATCTGCATGTGAAAGTCTTCACATAAATATCTCATTAGGAGGAAATAGGTATCCAACCAGATACAGAATTTGTACTGATAAATCGTTCATTAGTATTAACAGCATCGTCTATAGGTAGATCAGTTAGCAAGGGGTAAACCTTTATGGGCCAAATACTAAAACCATATTATCTATTACCTGAAAATCTTCTAGTAGCATGTTTTTTACTTATGCAAGTATTTTAGCAAGTATTTCACTTATGCTAATGTCTAATTATTCTTATTTTACCTATTGTAACACACTTGATGTTCTCATCTACATTGAATTTAGGACGAGAGGAAATGGCCTCAAGTTGTGCCAGGGGAGGTTTAGATTGGACATGAGGAAAAATTTCTTTACTGAAAGAGTGGTTAAACATTGGAAGAGGCTGCCCAGGGAAGTGGTTGAGTCACCGTCCCTGGAAGTATTTAACAGATGTGTAGATGAGGCACTTAGGGACATGGTTTAGTGGGCATGGTGGTGTTGGGTTGACAGTTGGACTCGATGATCTTAGAGGTCTTTTCCAACCTTAATGATTCTATGATTCTAGCCTATGAATTTGGGTTCTGCTGATACTAATTTACGTTCACTTCCACTGAATAAGATGTATCACCCTCATTAGAAGATACCGTCCTTGTTACACTTACAGTTATTGAATAGTTTTCATGTAAACTGTGTGTATTAACATCTATGGTGGCTTACTCATTTCTCATAGAATCATCACAGAACCAGAATGGTTTTGGTTGGAAGGGACGTTTAAAGTTCATCTAGTTCAATCTGCCCTGCAACGACCAGGGACATCTTCAACTAGATCAGGTTGCTCAAAGCCCCATTCAACCTGGCCTTGAATATTTCCCAGGGGTGGGGCATCCACCACCTCTCTGATCACTTATGAAGACCATGAACTTGATAGTAACAACATAGAATATTGTATGATAAAGAGAGTGAACTTCAGCCTCTTGAAGAATTCAAAATATGAGCTGAAAATTCCATCTTTTAATCACTGAGTTTGCTAATAAATTTGATAATTTTGATAAAATAGAGGCAATAAGTTATGTCTTTGTTCTCTTAAAATACTTGCAATGCAAATAGAATGATTAGACTAACTTGCAAAACGGTCTTGAAGATCCATAATGAAGAAAAATAGTCCTACAGGTATACCTTTGCAACAATATCATATAAAGAATATCCTAAAAAGACAGAGAGAGTTTATTTTCTACACCAGATCTTGCAAAGGCTTTCAGTTTACACAGAAATTATTATCCACACAATTAATAATTTCCATGGGCTCTTAACACAAGACAGGAGGTTAATATATGAACTGTATGTTAACAAGTCCCTTATCAGCAGATTCCTTTGTTTAGAACTTTTCCCAAGGAAATAGCTTTAGCTGAATTGAAACATTATATACAGTGCCTTGAAAACAGTTTGGGAAACAAAAAGAATGTGACAAGTTTTACAGAATGATGACTTTCAATGTTGCAACTACCACAAAGACTCTTCTTCTTCCACATGTTTTAAAGAGATAATGTTGACAACATTTATTATGGAAACTGAAGTGACTGATGTTACTAGGAGCCATTTATAGTGCAATCACATGTCTAGTTTAAAGAAAAGTCATCTTCATTCTCCACTGCAAGAGAAGCATATTAATCATGTCATAGAGTAGCTTAATATGATGAGAGAAAAATAAATACATAAAATGCCAATTTGAGCTCCTCACTTAAATCATGGCCATCAAAAATTATGCTAGATCTATCAGAATAATAGAAATAGTATACTGAATTTATAATTCAAAATGCTATTTTTGTAAAGCTTATCAGGTACTTGTTATCATAACAGGCAATTAGAGCAAAACCAACTTACAATAGCTTTTTCATAGCACATTTACTGAGTGTAATGAACCTACCTTTGCAATAGATGTGATAAATATAAACTCAATATAGCTCAGTGACCCCGCTTTTACTATTTCCATAGAACATTATAAAAAGCTCCATGATATATCAGAAAAATAGCCCCTCTTCAGTGTTTGAACAAAAAGTGGAATAATCCTAAAGTATGAGAAGTAAAATCTTCCAGACTAGATTACCTAAAATAGATCTCTTAAAGGAACTGATATTTCAGAGAAGATGAAACTGTTCCAGTATTTTATTTTAAAGATCACATATATGCTTCTTAAATGAGTTTTACAGATAAGAGTGAAGGAAAATGTGCATAGATAATACACATGACATTTCAAGGGAGCTATTGCTATAGACAAGATACAGATAAATATTCTGTAAGACTGTCTTATGCAATGTTCCATAAACAGTTTTTATTCAAAATAGCCCATCTACTTAGCAAAGAATTATAGGTGGACTACTACTAGTACCAGTAACAATATACGGTAGGAAGAAGAAACCTGAGTTTAAGATAGGAGGGAAAATTGCTAAGTGATTTAAAGTCAGTATAATTAACCAAAATATGAGAAAGCATGGTGATCTTTGAAAGAACATTTTTGAACATTTATGCAAGAACAGTTTGGAGGAGTCAAGAGCATGAGTAGGCAAGGCATGAAATACTGAAGGCTCAGGCTGAATTTCAGTAATGGAAAGAAAGACCACATTCTAGTCGCCTAACACTTACACATTGAGGCACACCTTGGATGACTAATCAAAGAAGGTGGATAAACACAAAGTTAAGTCAATATAAGAATTTTGAATTTAAGGTCATACCAGTGTGGTTCCTTCTAACAGTATATATAAAAGATTTTGAGGGAAAGAACAAGAATTTAGTAATAGGCAGTATGAATTCCACTATGGACTTTATTAGAGTAAGCCAAATTTATGCACAAATTAGAAACTTATTTCTTATTGCATACATTGGTGTACATTGTTATTTTAATTTTTAACTGTTATTTTCTATTTATACCTTTCATGTTAATGATCTGGTTTGATCAAATTCATTTTTTTCAGTTCCTATTAAATCTGAATAGTCTCCTCTTCCACATCACATGCAATATCACTTTGTTATAAATTATTTTGTTATAAATCCTAATTTGAATAAAATTAAATCTTAAATTCCACACATACAAAATGCAGAAGACAATTATGCTGTAAATTTTAGATATTAAAATGACTAAACAACTAAAGAATTTTTAGTATTTCCTAGTGCATTCTCTGAGGGTCCATTTCATTCACATGAATATGGAGAGTTGTACAACCAGCCCATGGAGATGCTCTAAATTTTCACTTGAAACCTTAAAAAGGGTTTGTCTTCACAGTTCACTTTATTTAGATCTGCATTCTTCACGTGGAAGAGAATCCTAGATTTTTCAGATTCATTTTAAAAGCTAGTTAAGCTTAAAATGAAAATATGTTTTGATTGAGAAGGAAGAGGTTAAGTTTCTGAATGTTTTATAAGATTATAAAATTTGGAAAATTAGAAAAAGGAAAAAAAAAGTGATTTTTTTGGTTATCCTTTTTCTAATTTTCTTCCAAGTTTCCCCAAACATAAACTAACGTGGGGTGTACATCTGTTCAAGAGCACTCTGACCCCATAGCACTTGAACTTCCTTGACTATAGGGCAGCTAAAGTTTGGGAAGAGTTTCCGCATCTTGCACCTTCTCCTCACTTTCTCCAAGGTAGAATTCTTGCTGTATCAATACAGTCTTCCTGGTCACTTTATTGTAGATTAATGAGGTTCAGTAACACAGAACACTATTAACATCCCTCACTTTTCGTTCTTTGCTGGTGTGTTACAAACTGCTGGTTTAGCAAGTAGAACTTTTGTCCTTCCTGTGGGCTTCTCAAGGTGTACCCTCCCATTGTGTCTAATAATTACTACTATCCTTTCAACTTTAATGAGCATAAGATTTGATCTCTGTGCATATCTCTTTCCAAAATCATAGTTTCTGGCTTACTTTGAGACTTTCACAAAGACCATAAATGATGTGTTAATAAGGAAGTCGTGCATTAGGGGTATTTTTTCCAATTCTACTTTGTGTCTTTTGATAATTCTAAGAATTCTTAATGTCAGGCTTATCTACATAAAATGTACCAGTGGAACCTTAAATCCCAGCTTTATCAGTTCCTGTCAGGCTAAGTGATCTTCAATGGATAGAAATGCAAAAATGCAGTTTTAAAAAAAAAAAAAAAAAAAGAATTGTTACACTTCAAACTCTTTAGGATCTCCTGAATTAATAATAAAACATTTTAAAAGGGACTAAATGTTTTTATCAATTTTGTGTATTCCAATATTTGACCTAAAAAGAATTTCCCTAACTTTTAAATTATTATTCATATTCATTATGAAACTTAGAAAGCTGAAGCAGGAACCAGACTAGGGGAAAGAGCTAAAAACTGGGTAAGCGTTATTTATTTCTGGCTTCTCTTGCCTGTTGTTTCAGATGGCAGTAGAAATTCACATGCTGCTACAATAAAACATTATGTGACCCTAAAGAAGGCATTGGATCTATTTTTTAATGAAGTTCTCATTAAAATTAATAGGACAAAAGAAATATCCTTTGAAGCTAAGCTATTACATCTGTCCAAGAAGGTGCAGAGCAGACAGCTCACCTTGATGCATAAGTGTCAGCAAAGCAACGTGCACTCTGCTGGAGCTCTGAGGCAAAGACGCTGTAAAAGCAGGCTTCTTTCCAGAGGGCACAGCATCACTAATTTTAAAAATTCCATTGAATGAAAAAGTTATCCTTTATATGCTAATTGATTCAGTTCAAAGAGCAATTCAGTTGTTAAAACTATGAATAAAAAAAGAAAATCGGGGGGCGGGGTGGATCATAAGTGGCTTTGTGGAAAGGAAGAGTAAAATAACTGTCAAGGAAAACGCTACCCAATTCTCATTAGAAAACTCTTCTCTCAGCTACCCTGGCTTGAGGGAGTGTATCCAATGGAAGAAAAGAAGATTAGTTTTTGTCACCTCACTGATCATGTCTGACCAACTAGTTTATCAACACAAAATGTGAAATAGTAAACATTTTAAGGCTTATAAAAAACTTATAAATGGCTGCTGCAAACAATCACTCTGAGGGAGCTGGGAGTTTAATTTCTTGCTGTGCCCATGTTTCTATTTTCATTCAATATCAGCATTTAAGTTTATCTACATGATATATGTTGTGGCAAATAAATCAGTCCAGTTAGGCTTGGGCAGCATTTCAAATGTTAGTAAGTATATTGAAATACACTTCTGCGGGCCTTGTAACGTGTAATATCCCATGGATCTGGGAAGTTTTCCCATCCCAGGGAGCATTGAAAGAACTCACCTCATGGTAATGGTGCTTTTGTTACTCCTCAGGAATGTGCGAGACCCCAGATAAAACACTCTCTCTGTCACTCTCTAGCATCATAATGGGATGCACTCATCCTCAGGTACCGGCTGGTACCACTGACAGTCTCTCAGACTGCAGTTTCTCTGTTCTCCTTTACAAATTAAAAGGAGGCAGGGACCTAGTCTTAGATACCATCACTTTTATCAGAGGCAGAGTGAGCTTCTGTGGGGCCCTGAATATCTAACTATTATGTTTATACAATAGAACATTTCTAAAATGAAAGAGGGAAGGAGGGAGGGAGAGAGAGCACCTCTTGTACAAAGACTATGCTGCTTAAATATTATTGACTTGATCTTATTTGCATCTTGAACATGCCTCTCCCATTTGCTGCATGGGGAGCTAACCATTAAGCTAGTAATTACTGGAGTGCCACCCTTTGCCATTTGGACCAGAAAAATCTATCCTGAACCTAAAAAATCTTTCCTTACTTGATTGCTGGTGAAACTGTCACATTTGGGGAAAAAAAGTTTTTATTTTGTCAGCCTGGCATTTTATCACAGAAATTGGTTAGTCAAAAAATTCTTGACAAGCTTTAAACTGAATTCATCATAGTGCAAAAGTTCAATATTTTCTGACTAGCATTGCTGTTTAAAAGCTTCCTAAAATGTTTTAATACTCTTCATTTTTGGATACAGTAAGAGGAAAATTCTACAAGAATTGATGTAGGAGTATTAAATACTGCGCTTATTCCCTGTACTCATCTGGCTCCTGATCCTTGGACTGTCCTTGCATGAAATGACAGAGGTGGAAGGATAACAGAAGGCAGATTTAAGAGCTGAATTTTCTAAGCATTTGATCACTAATGGCATCTGTGGGAGGGGAGGCACTCAGCATTGGTCAGGATGAAGATTCTTGAAACATGAGATGTTCAAAAGAAAGATAGGGCACAGGTTACACAAACTGGTATCGTTCCACTGACATCAGAAGAGCCGTGATAACTGACAATAAAAATTTGACCCAGACACCTAGCACAAGCTTTCTATTGCATGAACTTGAGACCAGATCTATGCATGACAACAGAGTGGCCCCATGCAGCGGGTAGGCTGGGGAGAGCATCCCAGGCATGTCACTGGAGTATCGACCCTCCTTTCCTCTAAAAGCCCCAGGACCTTCCCTTTGCACTCCTCCCAGTACCATCCCTCTCTCCCACAGTTGCTTCTGCTTCCAGGCACCTGGTGTCCTCACTTGTCACTGATTGCCCCTGCTTATCTCCCTTCATCAGGTTCATCACTGCTGGGTGATGCTGAAATCAGAAAAGAAGCAGAAAAAACAAATTATAGTCCTTCCATAGTCAGTTCAAGCCTTGTACATCAGAAAAGGCTTATCACTGGTTTGCTAGACAGTCCTGAACAGGGGTAGCTATCTGTCAGAAATTTAGTTGGGCAACTACAGGTGAAAATGTTTGCGATTACTGCAATGGCATTCAAACACTGCAAACAGCTATCCTGGAAATGACAGAAAACAGGATGGGTTTCCATTCCTGAGTCACTTGGAACAGACAGCTGATGTGTAAACACTGGTCTCATTTTCTGATGTGGGAAAGTGATCTCTAGCTTATGTGCTATCAGCTTTTTGTTACAAAGTTGGAGTTTCTTAGACTTGTTGGGTAGAATGAAACAGTGCTATTCCCCAAATCCAGACAAAAGAAGTTTTCTTTCATTATCACCAACATGCATGAAGAAACTGCAACACGAACAATATTTATATCTTCACCTGAAATCAGAGATCAGGTGAAAAATGCAATTTAAGAAATGTGAATTATTATCTATATGACTCCAGAGAAATGGCTGAAACTTTCTTTCCTTTAAGTCTTTAACAGAGATTATCTAAAGGCATTGAAAGTGAATTATATATTAAAATCTCAACATCCATAAGCAAGTTTCATATATTAAAAATGTAATTCATGTTTTTTAGTGTAACCAGTGTTACTGACTTTTATACTTGAAAGTCTCTAAAAAAAAATACCTGTCATGGTAAATTACCATTATCGTGGTAAAAATCTCTCAGACCATTAACTCCTGTCTATTTATAATTAATTATTGTATTACAGTAGAGTAGATATGCAAAAGCACCTCAATGCTCCATTGTATTGTGCATTCAATTCACATACACGCACAGAGCAAGAAACAGCCCTTGTCAGGCAGAGGTTATAATCTGAACAACACACAGAAACAGAGGGTCAGAGAGATGAGGAGCTTGTACAAAGTCACATAGCAGATAGGCACTGGACCAGCAACCTGAATCCCAGAACAGTTCCTCTTCCGAGCCACCTTATCATATGGGTGAAATAATTTTTAAGGACTCTTTTCTGGACACGAAGTATTTCCATTATAAATAGATCAGTAAATGTTGGTCAATTAATATAGACAGATGAATGGAAAAAATGTAAAACTGTGAATGTCTTTTTTTACCTACATCTTTTGGTGCATTTGACTTACTAGTTTAGAGGACAGGAAATGAGGCTGTAGCGAGCAAAGTAATCATTGCACTTTTATATAGTGTCTTGTTAAAAAGATGCATCATATCAAAGACTTTCAATGAGGGTTATACAGGCAGCTTCGAATAACTCTATTGTAAAATCAGACCCATAACAGGGCAGTAAGAAAAAGAATGGTGTTCTGTTAAGGGAAACTGAAATGCTGACTTGATATAGTTTTCAAGGAAAAAAAATATTTCATATATACAGAGTTTCAAAGTTCTTGTGTGACGGAATTTATTCAAGGGAATCATCTAATTGTGCTATCAAAAATGTAGCACCTTTCTTATAAAGAAAAACAGAAACCTTTATCATTTGCCTTAACATTACATTGATGTAAACTCCAGGAGGACCATCAATCTCTAGAGGAAAGGAGCCTGATTTATCAGGTGGGAAATAATAAATGTCAACACAAAAAATAACAAGGCAATTACATTTAACAGTCTGCTGACACTGATTGGCAGAAATAGTGACAGAGATTTTTATTTCGTAATGACCTAAGGGTTCATTTTAGAAAGCATCACTTCAAAAACTCAGGTTTTTGTCTCATCATTTTACAGCAGTAGGAATAATGACGTTCTTGTTCCTTGTAATAGAAATACATTGAATCCATGTTCAATGATGCGTGGCCACTGTATCTTTCCCCTTGGAGAAAGACAATTGCAGCAGTGACATGAAAACTTCTATTTGTGCTTTCTCACCACAAAGAGCATTTTCTGTGTGTATTTACAGCAGAGCTTGTGGGTCCAAGATGATTGTTAATAACTCCTCTTTCTGCTTAGTGATTCTTAACTGGGAATGGTAAGAGACAAATTGTTTGCTATGGTAAGAGGGGCAAAACTGAAAAATATCAAAAACAATACTATTTAGTTTGGAAAGAAAAATAAGAGGCGTGTTACAGAAGTATTAAATGAAGAATTATATAGAAAAAATGAGCTGGGACAAGATTATATGAGGAGCTGCCCAGAAGTGAAACTGTGTACCACGTGTGGATTCTGACATATTTGTTATGCTCAAAAAACACAGACTAATGATCTTATCTTTTTTTTTTTTTTTTTTACATTTAAGGGTGCTAGGCTATGTGTCTTGGTTCTGTGTGAAAACAGAGCACTGTAAATACAATTACTACATTTCAAAAAGCAGATGCGTTTTCACTTGCCTTATGAATATCTAGATATCTCACAGCGGGGCCAGCTACAGGATGGAGACCAGGCACCCACATCTGTAAAGAAATTGCTATATTCGATGTAGTTCAAAGGAAGCTAAAAAGAACAATATATGCAGCCTTTACATGAACGTCTCAGAGAACCTCTACATTGTTTTTGAGAGCTTAATGACTAGTTTGGCAGACTACATCTTTTTTCTATAGTTTAATAGATTATTCATTATGTACTTCGCATTCATGGTATAGTTTCTTTTGATTGCAAAACATTTTGTCTGTTCTTCCTTCCCTCTGGATGATTTTAAGAAAGTTTTCATTTTTTTCCAACAAAAGGATAAGATATAAACTTTTACATAATAATTTTATTCATTATATGTATGCATATATATTTTGTTATATTTCTAATGCCATTTTTTTCCTTTGAAGGCATTACATATTTTTCCCCAAAAAAGGTATAACGAAAATTATTTCTGAAGCAAGTTTCAGTGAAACTTTTCAAGGTTCCTAATTTGAACATGGTATTTTTAAAATCACAAACTCTAAATATATGTATTTTTTTCAAAAATTAGGTGTGAGCCATCTGTTAGACTAGGAATACCTTATGAACAAAGCAGGAGAATGGTAAAAGATCAGAATTCTCCTCCTCTTTATTTCTCTTTAAGAAGAAATGTAAGCAAGCAAATGCTGCAGTATTTCTCAGCTGAGACCCTAAAATTGATGGGTTTGAAAACCCCTGAGATCCATCTATCTATCAGCAAAAACAATATCAAAATACCAGCTTCAGAGCTGTTGTGACGTTCAAAGCCTTTTGAGGCCTTTTATTGAGAGATATAAAGCGTTATTATTCACTGACCAATTTGCAAACATATGCTATTGCTTTAAACTATTTTTATTTTAAATGACCAGAGCAGGTAAGCATATGTCGACTAAAACAAATGTTTCTCATACAACCCTCCTTTTTCTTTGTCAGACAGCTCTGCATTATAGCACAAAGAAAAACCTGTCAAGATACAATGCCACTACATCTGACAAATGGGAACACACCATGTTTTTCAAAGTTCACTGTTCTTCTACATTCTAAACTTGATCTTGGTAAAGTAAATCATTATTTTACCCTTCTATTACTTGAAGAGTAAGAAAATATTTCTATTTTGTATAGGTGGTACAGAGACCCTAGGTAAACCGGATCATTTGCCCTAAACCACTGAAAAACAGGGTAAGACCAAAATTGTTTCTGTGATCAGGGAACTGTTGTGCTCAGAGCACAAAACAAGCTACAGAACCTGCCTTGGGGAATTTACAGAATTTATCTTAGATGTAAGCTAGACAGAGAAGGTGAGTCTCCAGAGACCTGGAGCATATGAGGCCAGGCAGCAGGCTAGTGGCAGAGAGAGATTTCTTGTATTTCTGCTCCATTTCAATGGACACCTTGTTTTCCTACTGTATTTCACTGGACTGTCACCTTGTAGATCTCCTGCCCTGTTCCTTCCTGCTCCTGCACAGCATACCCAGCTGCTGCACTCTCCCTCCGCACCTCCCAGCACCTACCCAACAAAACCAAATGCATTGTCCAGAAGAGTTTATTCAGCATGGCTCACCTCAATGGTACACCTCATTATTCAAGTTGATTTGCTCCATCAGAAGAGAATTATTGAATTAACACTTTTCCAGCCTTACTTACTTGTATACATGCTATTTGTCAATTTTTATTGACTCCATAGGAAAACAGGAAAAGTGCTTGTAGACTGCTATTTTACTGATGATAACCTGACAGTTGTTTTCACTAACTCCTCCTGGAAGATGCAGATACACCAGCTATCTAACTTGGAAATATTCTTAGTGTAGGAAACAGTTCTGGATTTTAATAAAAAAGCTATTTTCTTTCTTTTAATATTGGGGGGAAAAAAGTAGACTTGTTATTTTTAAAACACCATATATAACCAGATGGGACAGCAGGCTTTGAAAGAAGGGCGACTTTTATTGAAAAGATCAAAGGTCATATCAAACTACAAATGTTTTAAACTGTTCACTTCTAGTATCTTGCACAAGTAGTTTTATTTTATGAGGTAGAATTTAGTAACTCCTATTACTTTTCTTTCCACACCTCAGGCTACTAGATATTGTAAGTAAAGTTAATCAGCGTTTTTTTAAGAAAGCAGATTTCTTTTGATAGTCTATGTTACAATTTGTATTACTTCAGAAATAAATTGCATAGTAGTGGAAAATGCCTCACAATTCTTCCTGTGTCCCTCCTTCTCCTCCTCCTCCTTTTGATTTATAATACCAGAATGTTTTTTTCTGAAAGTCCTTGATCTTAGAGAGTCTAAAACCAGATGATGCTTCCTGGAAATCAGTTTACCAGGTTTGTCTTCTCACTTCACCATTGAGAATAGATTCTTCCCTTTCCAACATTTTCATGCTCAGGAGAAATGTAACAAATATATGCAATTCATTATTTTTCATCATGTTTTGAATAATACCAATTTTATTCTTTAATTGGTTGAAAAGAGAAACTTCCTTGGTTAGGTACATTGTATTGAAGAAATAGTGGATAATCACTTTGTCTGCAGAGAAGTTAAGCTCCTGAATTCACAGAGTATTATGTGAAAACTTGTTAACTCATGATGGCTTTGAGTTTCCTTCAACATTATTTGGAATTACTGGTTTTAGTAATTATTGTAATCATTACTTTTAATCTAGGGAAGACCTTTCTGGAGAAGGTTTCCTAGACCTAGCTAAGTGACCAGGACTCGTTGATTCCCTCGTGACATGAATTTAGAGATATTGCACACAGAGTGTATCTGAATGACACAGAAGTGGACAATGGGTGTAAATAGTTGTTTTCTGCTCCAGCTGATCCTGCAGAGGCTCCAAATATGTATGGGAAGAGTCTGAGCAAGAAGGAGAGCCATCTGAGCACATTGTTTTTTCAGATGATTTAATGGTTAAACAGCATTACGAAAGTCTACTATTTTTTTCTCTCTTCCTTCCTATGGGAAGCTACATGGATTCCCACTGATAGGTCTTGCATTTCAAAGCTTGTATGGCAGGAACAGGCATGCCTAGATTTTCCAAGCTATGTCTTCCTTCTAAGGAAGACATTCTGAACTAACAGAATTGTGAACCAACAAAATTCACATCTTCATGGCCAGGTCAGTATTGTAAGACAAAGGGCTACTCTAGATAACTTAACTGAAGTTTTTCACCCTGGAGCCAGATTTACAGTGCCCTCTAAAGTTGATGATATTACTTCAATCCCACACAAACAATTTTTTTAAAAAAACTTTTTGCATACAGCAAATATTTTAAAAATCCCTTCTTCTGTAAGTGTTTATGACTTAAGGCTCTTATCAGAGAGGTATTCAACAAACATAAAGCTTACTCAGGTATGTTATTTTAACTTTACTTTCTATAACAGCTGACTCTTCAATTTGCTCTGCTATAGTTCACGGCTCATTAACATTTTCATTATAAACCTTGATTACTCAGGCTAAGGATATCAGCTGTTACTAGCCGCATATCTGAAAATAAAGCAGATTTTCAGCCTTGAATGTATTTTAATGCATTATTAGGAAATTTTGAATGGTTGATTGGTGAGAAAAAGTACTTTATCCGAGAACAAGATGCACTGATTCAGGCTTGGTGAAATGTCTAACCTTTTGTTCATAGTATAAAAACATTCTTTTTAATAATTTCTAACTAAGCAAACTTGGACTGTAAATAAGTATGACTGAACACTATAAGGAAAACATTCAGTGACCCTTAAAATTTTTAAGGACACAAGAAAGGCCAGACTAAATGTCCATGTGATGCAAGATCCTGCCTCTGACAAGGAACAAGAGAAGATGCTATGTGGAGCTCAATACTCTCCATTTCATCACTGATGGAAATCATTACAAACATTCGGTATCAGAGATACTTAAGTAATATCCTTGTGAAAAGACGTTTTTTAAATCCTCATAAATCTTAAGTCGTTGCTTTGTTGAGCATGGTAAAACCGTGGATTTATGAAGGGAAAATCAAGCTTGACCAATCTGACAGCCTTCTATGACGAGGTGAATAGATTTGTGGATGAGGGGTGAGCAGTGGATGTTGTTTACCTTGAGTTTGGTAAAGCCTTTGACGCTGCCTCCAGTTATTTGGCACTGTCTCCCTTAAACATCATCATAGACAAACTGAGAAAGTATGGGTTACATAAGTGGGCAGTGAGGTGGATTGAAAACTGGCTGAACAACCAGGCTGAGAGGGCTGTGATCAGTGGTACAAAGTATAGTTGGAGGCAAGTCACTAGTGGTGTACCCAAGCAGCTGATACTGGATCCAGTACTGTTTAATATCTTCATCTTTCAAAGGGACCTGGACAGGCTGGAGAACTGGGAAGAGAGGAATATCATGAAGTTCAACAAGGGAAAATGAAAAGTCCTGCACGTGGGGAGTAATAAGCCCACACACCTATACACACTGAGGGTTGACCATCTGGAAAGCAGCTCTGCGGAAGACCTTGGGATCCTGGTGGACAACTGGCCATAAGGCAGCAATGCACCCTTGTGGCAAAAAAGACCAACACCCTTCTGGGCTGCATTAGGCAGTGTTACCAGCAGGCCAAGGGAGGTGTTCCTTCCCCTCTACTCAGCACTGGTGAGACTGTATCTGGAGTGCTGTGTCCCCAGCACGAGAAGTATGCACTTACGAGAGCACGTCCAGCACAAGGCCACAAAGATGATGAAGGGACTGGAGCATCTCTCATATGAGGAAAGGCTGAGGGAGCTGGAAATGTTCAGCCTCGTGACAAGAAGGGTCAGGGTGATCTTATCAATATGTATAAATACCTGATGGGAGGGAATGAAGAAGAGGAAACCAGAATCTTAGTGGTGTCCACTGGCAGGACAAGAAGCAATGGGCACAAATGAAAACACATTTGTGAAAACACATGTTGTTCCATGTGAACACAAAAAAATATTTTTTTATTCTGAGAGTGGTCACACACTGGAACAGGTACTAAGAGTCTTGAGCTCTCTATTCAGTTCAATACATCTGTAATTGCTGATATGTTTGGGGAGCAGCTGAAACGGAATTATTGATTAAGATGCACCAATAGCCAATATCATCATGGCCAGGAGACTAGTTGTCAGAATATGGGAGCCTTAAGTCAGGTTTATATAACAAAGATTTGACCCTCAGCTTCTCCAATATTACATGAAAGATTCCATTATCAAATGCACATTTTTGTGTGTGGGAAGCTTGCCTACAGGATCTGCCCAGACAGAGTGGAAACACCTATTTTGAGGATCTCTCTTCATGATCTGAGAGCTAGTTCTCCAAGAAGGTTTCGTTGGTGCCCAAGAAAGTTTGTGTGCATATGGGATTGGACAATGAAAAGCATCTGCCTAGGGAAGTTAGGTGCCTAAGTCTTTAAAAAGGAACCACTTCATAAGGGTTATAATATGAATGACATCTAACCATCTAGGTACCTAACAAGCCAGATATACACACCGAGAAACTGGGTCTATTCATTGGTGGATTATGACCTACAAAGGTTTAGAGGTCATAATTTTCAGAAGTGTCTGAATTTGCTAAAATGAGTTTTATGATTTTATTATTTTAGTATAAAGCAATTTCAGCTATTTACGAAGGTCTGGACCAGCAATTTTAATCAGGCAGCTGGCCTTTGACATGATTGTGGGTATTAGTCCTTAGAGTGCATTAAAGTTGCAATTTAGATGGAGATTTTCTACGTTGGTTTTTTTTTAAGTTTTGTGTCTCAGCATGCCACCTCTTTAATATTGTAATGCTTAAAATTTAAAACTCCCAATACAATTCTTTGCCAGTGTTTCCAAGTCAGCAAATTAGCAGCACAACACATGTTATTTAGGGAATAGCTCAGCAACACAATCAAAGCCCCTCAGTGTCCTCCTTTTTTAGATTTATTCTGGCTTACTCTGCTGGGTGTGAACCAAATGACACATCATACACCTCAGAGATATTTTTGCAGCTTCTGCTCAGACTGGAGAATTCCATCTGTTCTATTAAGGATCGTTAACAACCAGGAAGGTATTCCAAACAGCTTCTATAAAACCTAAAAGCCAAAATTATAACATTATTGTGATTAGTTGTTTTTTTTCTCATTCAACCAGAATAGCTTTAATCAGCAACTGGCTGAGGAAAACTCCATGAGACCCAGAAGCAGAGGGGCTCATTAAATCATATAAAGAGGATTCTGCACGTTCAACTGATGGTGAAAGGTATATGCTGCTATAGCAGTAAATTGTCTCTGGCATCACAGTATAAATTGTTACATACTGCATTTTGAAGAAAGAAGTTTATCCTATGAGGAGAAAAGTAAAAAGCAGAAGGAGATTGTATAAATTATGCCTGAAGTACTAGCAAACATATCCACAGAGCATTCAAAATCACACATTATAATAATGATTTACATCTGTAGGACCTGAATGTAAAAAGCTTGTATTTACCTGTTCTGAATAATATGTCTCCACTTCCTCTCCTATCTCAAGCTAAATTCTCTAACGAGCTCCATACTACCTTCAAATTGCACACATTCAGTTTTTCACATGGAAGTTGCATACACTTTTTCAAACACATTTGAAGTTAATATATTTCAGGTGGTGTAATATTATTACCTGAATGCAGTGTTGTCAACGCTTTATCATCTCAAAGATGGAAGACTTTAACTGGAAGACTTTTTAGAATCTTTAAAATTCTAACACAGTATTTATGCTTCCTCTTAGTGAAAACCTACGGACTCACTCCTATAGAATATATTAAGCAAGTCGGTATCACTGAAAATGAATTGCATGGCCAAGATCCTCCTTTACAATACCAGTAGCCATTTGTTAAGTCTCTGAAGATGCAGGACTGAGTCAGGAGGAAGCAAGGATAACGGATTTTATGCTGTTTATGCACACCGCATAGTTTATGTCAGGCAAGTTAACAGTTTATAATTTTATTTCTTTGCCAAGCAAGTATGCAACTTTCTCCATGCTATTTTGCAAATAGCATATATTTCAATATTTTAAAAATATTTGAATCATGAACAGCAAGTACTTCAGAGTAAAAGGGGCAGAATAATTAGTGTCATGAGTTCAGTTACAGTCAACTTACTGGTAAAACTTATCATTTCCATATGACTTTTTTCTTATTTATTAACTTCAAAAAAGGCTGCAATTCAGTACTTCTCAGCAGGATTTATCACTCAAATAATTCTGTCCAAGTCTGTGCAGTAATACATCTGATTAAAGTTAAATATCTTACCTTGCTCATCCTCAAAAACTACCAAGAACAGATTTGTAAGTGTGACTGTTGTGAAGGGATCATAACTATATAGTGATGCTTACATTTCTCTTTTGGTTATACTGATAGATGTTGATTACTTTTTCAGTGATGACAGGTTCATAAGAAAGATTTTCAGAAGAGAAAAATTTCAGGTTTTTAGGAAGAGTGTAATAACAAACCCTGGTGAATGCATTCTCTTGCTTTCACTAACACAAATAGTGAATAATCCATAATTTTCCTAGAGTTATTCTTGTTGTTTATACTTAACTAAGTGTCTGTATCTCAAAAAAACCACAAACAAACCACCAACTTAGAGTACTATTATATTGTCCTAGTGTTCTCTAACAGTACCATGTGCAATTACTTGTTTATATCTCTATATCTAAAGAGTTGCCAGTTTTTCCATATATGTTGTCCTGGTTTCAGCAGGGATAGAGTTAATTTCCTTCCTAGTAGCTGGTACAGTGCTGTGTTTTGGATTTAGGGAAAAGAAAGAAATAGCTTAGTAATAAGATGTAGGCATTCTGTTATTACCAAATATAAACAATGAAATAAGACATGTGGTCTTCTAGAAAACTAAAATTTCCTGAAAGTTTTACTATCTGAATTTCAGAATTGTAAATTTCAAAATTTACTAATTTCAGAAGAATACAATAGATAAAATTGCCAGATAATTCATTTACATTTAGATTTCCCCATTTCCTATGCAAATTCCACAGAAATTTGGAAAATGTGCAAATGGAGAATACTTTCAGATTTAGTCCTGTTTATAATGAAATTATAGCCAGGCTTACATGATAAGCTATGACTATAAACAGTGGGAAGATAGGGAGAGTCCAAAATACAAAGTATTTAAACCTATGGGGCAGACAGGTAAAAATTAACTAGGAGCATCGTGAGGAAAGCTTTTCATACCACCTTTAGAGTCAAGGTATTCAAGGAGAGCTGTAAGAGAAATAAAATGACTGAACTTCACTGAAAGAACTAGGACATTGTTTATGCTGACTGTAAACTCGCATTTTCACCATTTTCTCTACTCAGTGGAATGAGTCCATTTCCTCAAAGAAACTCACCCTGCTTAAGCAGACAGGGGATTCTTGTAAAAAGCAACCAAGAGAGCCAAGAGACTAGGAGACAAGCTTGATGATAGTTTTCCGTCTCTAGTTCCTGAGAGAAGGGATAACATCTTGACTGGTTGAGTTGTGCAGAGGTGATTGCTCTATTTGTTATCAGCTTACCTCCTTTCTTTTGGTTAGCAAATCACATGCAACCCACTTAAACTAGGCTTGATTGTCTTTGATTGTATCCATTATTCATGGGTGTTCACTAAAAAGTTTAGATGAATATTTTTCAGATAGCTTGTGGCTTTGGTTGTTTGCTATTAGTCATATGTAGTATGCATTCAATCATGTGTGAACATTTCTGCTCTATAAATGGATAACTACTCTGTTATTCTGTTATGAAAATCACACAATGCATTCCTAGAGTGTCATGTTGATGACAGTCATTTGTACTAAAACGGGTTTGAATTTCAGACTTTCTATCCTCCATAGCCCAGAGAGTTGACTAAAGGTTAATGAAAAATGAATATTGATGGTCTTATGAAGTAAAAAAGTACATTTACTGACCAATCGAGTAAGTTGTGTTATTTTTAAAAATTCATACAGAACTTCAAAATCTTCCTAGAGTAGCTTTTCACATGGGCTGGGAGGTATGAAATAGGTAAAATGTGGTCCCGTGCACATTCCCAAAAAAATCTATTAGATTTGTACTGAATTTGGTGTTAATGTTCTCCCCTTTTTGACTTACAAATATGACTTATGGCAGATGTAGCAGTTTCTACCAAGAGCACCAGCCTAACTTTGTTTGCAACTGTAAACCGAGTTGAAATCAACAAGAGGTGCATTTGTGTAGCTGAAAACATTTTTCAGTTGGTCTCCTTGCAATTCTGAAAGCAGAGTTGAACCTGTAGGCCACCATCTACACCAGAATGACAACTATTTATCATTACCTGTATTTAGTGGATAGCGTTCAAAGCTCATATCAATCCTTAAGCTTTCACAGTCATTTTTTGTTACTTTCCAAGTTTGTGGTTCATGTCAGTTTTAACTTTTCATTATCCTCCTATTTAAACCATTACAGATGTCCTATAAAGGATTAATAACATTTTACATACTTGTGTGTGTGTCTATCATCTACATTTATTAATGTAAAATAATACTTCAGTAAGTATGAACATCTCATAAACGATTGTTGCATCTTATTGCCTGGAGGTTTTTTGTTCACACTTAGTCAAGGTTCAGAAATTTTTCAAAGATCAAGAAATAATCCATCCAGCCACAAAACCAGCTATAAATTCCTAACTGGAATTAGGACTGGTCAAAAAATATTAACAATCATCTAAGAATGTTTATGAATAAACACACTAACTTATTTCCAAAATAGTATGTAACCAGGTGACCAGAACACTGGCACAACCCTAGTAATCATTACTAATTAATGCATTTAATACATTTCTAATAGATTAGTCTTCTTTAAGTTCAAAGGAAGCCATTCATCGTTTATTTATCACATAGCTTTTTCATGTTTTTGTCTTCTTTTAAAAAAATACATCTATATGCTAAGAAGCAGAATATATCCTGTGCATATTGTTTGAAATATTACTAAGAATAAACAGTAAATTATCAAAAGAAAGGTAGATAAACTTCAAATTATCTAGTCTGTGCTTTGTTCCAGTAAATACATGTTCAACACAAACATATTAATAGAAAGCAGAATTGATTCCTTAACAATTCATGAAAAAAGACAAATTTTGGTTTATTCAGTCTCAATTAATTCCTCTATTATTGAAAATAAGATTGGCAATCACAGCTGCTTTAAATAGAATTACTTGAAATCTAGCGGCTTCATTTTGTAAGAGCATTTAATAATCATTTGAAAGAAAATGCAAGAATTCTAAAAACCATTCCTGTAACCCTTTAACACCACGTTTAAATTGAAAACCATTTGAAAAGCCCTTGCTTAACTCAAGATGAACAGATATATTTAAGACAACACAACAATTCTGTTAGGGTGAGGTTGTCCTTTGAAGGACCACAACGATTGTTAAGCAAGAAAGGTGTAAATGCACTTTTCAGTGTGGCATTTCACCAATAAATGAATGTTGTTCTTATTCTATATTCATCTAATACAAAACACAGACACATTTTATGCATTATTTTTATGAATTTTCTCACTCTCCCTGGAGGCAATTCAAGTGTCAGATGAATATAAAGACTTCCATGAAGTTACTATGTAAAATATGACAAGTTTCTCAGTTTGTGTTTATAAGTAGTAACCCTCTGCTAAAAGTCTCGTCCTTCTGCTATGACCTAAAAGTCTACTAGCCATCTGCTGGGAATGTCCTTTACGTTGTCTCTGCAGCCACTTTGAGAGCAATGGGCCCTGAGCTCCCGCTGCAGACAGCCCTGGCTCCACGGCTCATGCCGCAGCGGGAAACCCTGTGAGCAGGGGTTTGGCTGGGCTTCTCGGTAGCTACATCTCTGTTAGTAATCTGCACAGGGCCAGGGCAGGGTTTCAAGTTATGGTAAGCTGTTGTCCGTGATGAGTTTGTATCGCTTTGGGGGAAGAAAGCATTTAGCTGTATTCTATAAACCCTCATGAGCAGGGAACCATGCAAGGCCCATTTTATTTACTGGTCTAGGCTCATGTTGTTTACAAATACAGCACAGCTGGTGTCCATGCTGTAGGTCCAGCACCTGGTCCAACCCAGCTGATGCCTGTCCAGAGCCCTGGCATCACAGCAGGCAGACTGGGAGCTAGGGCACAGCTGTACCGTCTGAGCCCCCAGTTTTGCAGTTACACTGGCAAACCTATCCTGGAGCCATAAATCCTGATGTGTCATCACCAGATGCACTGTTTCCACTGCAGGGCCAAGATGGTTTTGGGGTGCCTCGTCTTCACGCGTTCGGCCAGGGAGTTAGGGCAATTCTGTCAGAAGCCCATCTGCCTCTCAGCTGAAGCGTGTCAGACCCCAAAGGCTCAGAGACATCTGACATTTCTAGGACAAAATTTATCTTTTCCTGGAAGTTTTACAGTCATCTCTGTTCAGGACAATTCTGCTGCAGGGATAATTTTCTAATTCTCTACTAGATCGCTGGTCACTGTAGCCCATGACTCCTTATAGGGCATCAAGAGAGAATGCCATTGTTTGGGTGGGATGCCTTCTGCTGTCCCACTGCTACCTTCTGCCCCTTGGTGACACAACATGCTCCTGCACACACAGAGCAATGGCCCTGTCCCTTCGCACAGGATAGCAAGTCACAAACAAGATAAAACCAGAACAAGATATGGTAACTCAAAACTGATTTTGTTTGAATCTCCATTACAAATAGAGTGTCTTTAACAGTGGCTTAAAAACAAGTATGGGTTGTGGTATAATGGATTAAAAATAAAGGCCTTTTTTTGGTTTTCAAAGAAACAAAACATATTCAAAGATCCATTGGTCCATATAATTAGTTATATAGAAACAAGCTAATTAGTGGAATACAAGGTCCTTGTTTTATGATATAGAAAGCAATATACTGTAATACTGAGATTGATGATACTGAGATTGATTATTTGTGATGTTGGGCAGCCACAGCCTACATTTGTGATGTTGGGCAGCCACAGCCTACATTCACTTGATATATAATTGATAATGCTCACTGCTTCAGAAAGCCAGATATAAAGTGAATAAGCCTGTGGGGCCATGTCAGCTTTTGATTTTCAGTCATGTTGAGGAGTGTATGCAGATCAGCTCTTCATTAATTAACTGAAATGTTTACTGTGGAAAAGCTTAATTACACTTTTAAAAAATTATTTTGTCACATTGAATTACAAAACAAATTAACAGCAGTATAAAGCATAAAAATTTTAAGAAACAATATTTGATTAAAATTATTAAAACTTCACATATTGATCCAATTGAATGCCTGTTGGTCATTCATAATATTAAGTAAGAAAAGAGGCTACAAGAAAATAGTTCAACACACATGCAAAACTTTATGAACCCCTGATCTATAAAACTATAATTGTCATTCAAATAAGAACTCTTTACCAGTGGGAATAGGAACTCATTTAGTTTATATAAACAAACTAGTTTGAATCAAATGGTCACCATCTGACCACATCCAGTCAGGTTTTGAATATCTCCAAGGATGGAGACTCCACAACTTTTCTGTGCAACCTATGCCAGTGTTTGACCTCCTCACAAAACAAAACAAAATGAAACAAAGCAAATTTTCTTGTGTTCAGATGGAATTTCATGTGTTTTCATTTGTGCCCATTGCCTCTTGTCCTGCCAGTGGGAACCACTGAGAAGAGTCTGGTTTCCTCTTTTTCATTCCCTCCCATCAGGTACTTACACATATTGATGAGATTCCCCAGACTCTTCTTTTCTCCAGACTGAACAAGTCCCCTCTCTCAGCCTCTCCTCACACAAGAGATGCTCCGGTCCCTTCATCATCTTTGTGGCTCTATGCTGGACACAATTCATTAAGTTCAAGTGTTTCTTGTACCTTAGAGCCTAGAGACAGACACAGCACTCCAGATGTGAACGTGAAGGTTGTGGCTGTCTGTGCATGTACAATTTCAGGTTTTTAACATATCATTGGGAACTGGGTCACCATCATAGTGGTATATCACTATGTTTTGTCCATGTTACATATGCATCAATTTGTATAATTAGGACTGACATTACTTTTCACTACAAAACACATTCTTCGATGAATTTATTTCCGTCAATCTGTTAATAATGTCAATGAGCTATAGCATGGGCCATATAGAGTGAGCCCTCTTAAAATAATACAAGACACTGTTATACAATAGTGCTTTGTACCCATAATATATTAAATACCCACTGATTTCACTGACACCTTCATCAGTTCCACTAATTAGCTTGTTTCTATATATATTGACTCTTTTCATTGACCTTAGCAGAATGTTACAAACTCATTTGGTGTCTTAATAGACCATATATTCAATAGTTCAGTAATTTATTCAACCTGTAAGGCATTGCTCCTTGACGTTATTGCCCAGTTTATGTACTCCACATAACAAATTCTCTTTACTTATAACAAACACTAATCAAATGGCAAAGGCATTCTGGCAGTCTGCTCTGAATAGTAAAGATTTATGTCAACAAGATTAACTTTTATAATCCTTGCTTGCATGGTATTTAGACATTGTGTAGATTAATGGATCTCACTCCTACAGCTGCAGATTTCTGAAGTTCCTTCACAGTGAACTTTATTTCCCTTTGGCTTTAACTAATTGAAGATAACTGCTCTACATAACTGCTCATGGCATTAGCTGTGAAAACTCCCGGAGTCAGACAACGGGACAGTCCTTGTTTGTCAGGGACCTGTGTGATTTAGCTCAATGATGTAATTGGTAGATATGAACTGAACTCACAATTTTATGAAAACACATTACAAAGTTGAAATGTACTGTCAGAACAAAACACAAAACAAAGCACTACTTTCCCAGATTTACTGCAATACTTAACAACTAGAGCATCTATCACTGAGGACATCTCATTGGTAAAGACACATGACATGAAGACAAAGACCATTATAGAGCTGAATGAAAATAGCTTTAAAGACAAACTTCTTTGTTTTTTTTTTTTTTTAAAAGAGGTTCCTTTCTCCAATACTAAGGATTAAACAAAGTAGGAGAAAGCACATTTTTTTCGAACGCAAGCATGTTATATTATCCTATCCAATTTAATATTACTTCCTTATGTGCTCCATCAGTTATCCACATTTAATCAAAGAAATAATTACTATATTTCTACTTATTAACACAGTAAAGCAGAAATAGGAAAGATCAACTTCCTTTCATTTGCCACAGCCTAAAACACATGAACTTTTGTCATAGTTATCTTAAAGAATGATCATTTTTTTTAGACCATTGCAACCTGATTGTTGGGTTACAGTTTCATAGATTCATTAATAACTTGTAATTGCTATAAAATGAATCTCTATGTAATCTCCCATGTAGGTCAAGATGTGTTTATTATCATCAATATCAGAAACTATGCCTTATTTTTTTTAGTACTGCTTTGTTCTATCATTCTAGTGTTACCCCTTGTGGAAGGCCTATTTTCAGATTAAAGACATGGAAACACAAGAAATGTCATACTGCCTTACAACAGCTGTCCTTCTAGCTCAACAGTCTGTCCCTGGCAGAGGCAATAGGGGATACTGCTTAGGGAGAACCTTGCCAGTATCTGTAGTCTATTCCTGTCTTATTCCTCTAACATCCATTTTTAGATTCCTGCCCAAAAATTTTGATGCCTGACTATTCTATTTATTGACCTGATGATTTATTATCAAAAGGGTCTTCTTGTATGGAAATATTTTGTCCATAAAAAAGCCACATATTAGATTTTGAACTGAGCATCTTAACACTGTCTCTCCCCTCCACCACTTTTTTTCCACATTCCTTCTTCTACTTGTTTTGAACTTTCTAATTTTTCCAAAATCTCTCCAACTTTAGATTTCAGACCTGGATGAAATAACAGTTGCACTGCTGTAATTGAAAAAGGCAACATTACCTATTTCTTCCTGATGTTCTCCTGTTTACTTAGCCAACACTCCTGTGCACTCTAGTATCATACAGGGATTTCATGTTCAACTGGTAATCTATTACTACCTCCCAGCTATCCCTTTCCAATGGAATGGCATGCCAGCCTTCAATCATTTGTGGCCAAGTCTATGCTGCTTCTGGAGCATTCATCTATGGTCTGCTATACCACAGGGGAATGCAGACCAAATTGAATTTGCTATGTGAGGTGTACATGTTTATAGCATATTTATGTTTCTTCTCCCTAAAGGGTTTATTTACTTACATTGGGTAATTTTCTTTGTTTTTAAAATAAGATTGGTTAAAGGGTAATTTTCCTTTCCAACATAAACTGTCATTTTATTGTTCCAGAATCTAACTGTTAATAATATCTGATTTCTGTACTGCAGCACACTGACATAAGACAGTTAAAGGTACCTTGTGTCCTGGTTTCGGCAGGGTTAAAGGTACTTGTGTCCTGGTTTCGGCAGGGATAGAGTTAATTTTCTTCCTAGTAGCTGGTACAGTGCTGTGTTTTGGATTTAGCATGAGAATAATTTTGATAATACACTGATGTTTTAGTTGTTGCTAAGTAGTGCTTACACTAGTCAAGGACTTTTCAGCTCCTGTCCTGGTTTCAGCAGGGATAGAGTTAATTTCCTTCCTAGTAGCTGGTACAGTGCTGTGTTTTGGATTTAG
>NW_008825234.1:778364-785139 GCF_000699105.1 Pygoscelis adeliae
CTTCCTTCCTGAAGATCGTCCAGCCTTCCTGGACCCCTTTGCCCTTCAGGACTGTCTCCCAAGGGACTCTCTCAACCAGCGTCCTGAACAGGCCAACGTCTGCCACTTCGGTTGTGGCTATCTGTGCATGTACATGCATCGGTTCTTCACTTCGCCAGTGAACCTTTCTGCATCCCGCACATAGCACTAGTGACTTTTCCTTGTCAGTCCTTCTCTGTACAGCTCCCCTTTTCCTGCCATTCCCAACACAAGGAAGGCAATAGAGAAGGAATATGCTCAGAGGTATTCAGAATTCTGACAAAAAACAGCTCCAGCATATTTTGCAAGGGTTTAGGGTAGAGGTAGGTAATGAAAGAGCCTCAGTTGGTATCTCCAGATTCAGAAATTCTTCCTCTAGCAACTTAACCCTTGTTGCCTGGAATTGTTCTGAGATGGACTTGATGCCTGAAACGAACAGGACTGGTATTCTCCACTTTCTTCATGGTTTCCTTTGTTGTTGTATAGGGGAGAAATGTTGGAAAGGAAGCAGATGATGAAAATGCAGTTGTCAACCTCCAGCTGCCAAAAGGCACCCTTCTTTCTCCCACTTCTTCAGTGTCTCCCCTAGCTGCATAGTGGATAGAGGAGATGATGGCATAGGCAATGGCAGCAGAGATTGCACTCGGGGTGGAGGGGAAGAGGGGTGTCACTGTACCTTCCCCTCTGTGACCAGATGGGCATCCTCTGGTATGACTTTAATTTTAGCTTTGACACCAGACGTTCTTCCTTTCTTCTTTTAAATCGTGGTGTCATACATTTTATCATTAGTACTGTATAGCTCACTGCATGCTTAATGTTCTGTTTTGTCCTAATGGAGGATGTGGTAGGACTGAATCTCTGGAAAGATTATTCATGGTAATTTGCCCTTAGTGTCCCATAATAGTAACATCAATAGCAACTGCAGGCTACTAACTCTGACAAAGTCTTAATCCACCTGCCTTCATAGTTTCCAGAGAAGTTTACATTCCTAATCCCTAGAATTTTTTATTAACAAAAGCAAAGAAATATTTCCTTGCTTATGACACCTGTCACATATTCCTCACTTTCCTGAGGATAGTAAGATCTGACATAGCACCTCTGCAAATAGGAGCAGTATAAGTCAATGTATAGTAGTCTTAAAGCACTATTAGTGTTTGTATATACTGCCTATCCCAGCTGATACTTCTTTTCATCAATCAACTGCTCTTCCTTTCTGCCCCTTGTATGTTCTTTGCAGCATGCTCGTATGATGTAGAGAAGGTTTTCCCTCTCAGGTTGAGATAATTCTATTGAGATATGAAACATTTAATCCTGTGCAGCCAGAGAAGCTCATGTATCAAGGATGTCATTTCTGTCTAACCTGATCCTTAATTCTACTTAGATTCTATAGATAGTTGAATCAGACAAAAATGTTAAGTGACATGCTGAATTTAAGCAGCATATACTTACATTCGGTTTCTTTCTGTCACCAACTGCACATTTTCACAAGCCATAACAAGCTCACCTGTTGCACAGTACTAACTGAATTGGTAATTAGGGTGCCAGAAATACTAAAAAAAAAATGGTACCATTTTAATTGTGCAACCTGCTCTGGCTGTAGCAGTGGAATACCTGTATATGACAATGTTTATTGCACCATATCACATTTTAAAAAAAAGTTACTTGAAGCTATTAAGAGATTAATAGTCTTGTCAACAAGCTTTTTGGAAGGAAACTTTAAAATTTCTAACATCTCTGTTTGACAAAGGCAGAAAGTGCCAAGCATGGAAAAACATCATAGACCTTATTATCTTGTGTAATATCTGTCTCTTGTATCCATATTCATCTTTGGTCTTGTACTTTAACTGCAAGCTTTTCGGGGCAGTCCTTTTTGGTACATATTCACTGTTTAGTAGAGGATATAGATGTTACCAGTGCCATTTTGCTGAAATCTTTTGAAAAGGATCCACAACTTCATACAACATCTCTGAGCAAAACATAGAAGGTAGATATTGCTTCTTTGAAGGGGTGAACTTCTAAGTCCTCTCACTTTAGACTGGACATCTATGGATAATGTTCAGTGGCTCCACACTTTTCTCCAATGTGCCTTTGACAGAAACCTTGCCTTTGTAACTACAGCAACATAGCCAGAAATGAACTGCAGTAGAATAGCTAAGACTTTCTCAGAGAAACACTTATTATTTCCTTGATTAGTTTGCCCAAGCCAAACACAGGGAAAATGCCTCTCAGGCAGCCATACGTCACTGTAGTCCTTGTTGTCTATATTCATCATTGCTTTTCCACTTTTGTTTATTTTTTTTTCCCTATTTTTCACTTGATTCCTGATCTCACTCACTATTGAAAGTAGTTGAGCAGGAGAGAGCCCTTCTCAGCAAAGTTTGGGTGTGGGAGAGCTCTGAGACCTTAGAAAGTAAGTGCCTGGGGGCAAAGAGGTACATGTAGATCAGAAAAGGCAACAGAGGTGAGATTACCTCCACAGGCCCCAAAACTCTACCCCTCACACAGAGCAGGTATTTCAGATGTTGAAATATTGCACAATCTATCTGGCAGAAGATCCCCATTTAGTCTCATATTCACTGCAGGCAGTAATTGCAATTACCATGGAAGTGATCAGAAAGACGACATAACTGCTTAGTTTGTCTTCGGTTGTTGTCTGTGCAGGGTGAGACTTTGAAAATCTATGCTCATTAGCAGTATTGAAATTGAAGTGTTCATCTTTCAAAATAGACCAAAAAACAATTAAAATAAAGTAACAGCTACTATTTGGTTATTACAGAGAGTATTTAATCCTATCATCAGAAAAAAAATCCTCTCACAGCAACAATGAATTTAATTTTGATGTCTGCATTGCCTTTTTCAATAGCAGCTGATTCTTTTTTCTTTAAAAAAGTGGTGAAAAGAAACATCATGCACACCATCATAATAAGTGCATGCACTTCTTCATTAACTTTTACTTTCATTATCCCATTGAAGATAAAATACTACTGGATTTGAAATGAAGGTGGACACTGGACGTTCTTAACATTCATATGATGAATATTACATTCTCACTGAATAAAGAACATTTATACATTTTTATCCATTTTCCTCACATTTGCACTATCACTGTC
This sequence comes from Pygoscelis adeliae, assembly GCF_000699105.1. Classification (NCBI taxonomy): domain Eukaryota; kingdom Metazoa; phylum Chordata; class Aves; order Sphenisciformes; family Spheniscidae; genus Pygoscelis; species Pygoscelis adeliae. Next base: position 781,493 of record NW_008825234.1, read on the forward strand.
CGTGATTGTCGCGGATGGAAGCAGAGCGAGACTGCACTTGTAAGAGAGAAGTAACAATACACTTTATTGATATAAAACAGTGAGTTAGAGTTCAATGGTAAATGTGACAGTGATTTAACAAGATTCGATGGCAAGGTACACTTGATTATTTACTGCATAGAGGACAGGGTCAGACAAAACTGTCAGGGAGACCCTCCCCTTGAGCCATGAGGTTCAGAAAGGACACCCTTGCTTTCTAAACTCCTTCCCTTAGAGAAGTCTAGGTGCGGCTGGATCCAATCCTAGTCTCAGACTTGGTCAACGGTTTATGTCTAAAGGATTATATATGCACGATTAATCCTTTACATCACTTAGCTAAGATTTCAAAGTTTAGCATGCTGTTAGTCACCTACCAAATATCTGTTGCGGCAAGGAATCTCTCAACCTCGAGGAGTAACCTTGAGAGGCCTCCCTACTCAAGGGGAGATCCTGTCGTGCAGCCCCCTGCCGTACAGGATTGCTCAAAGGGCTGCTCACTATTTATAGGGGTAAGATTATTGACTCATAGTCATATTTGCACACTGATAACTGTGGTTAGGTGGGCGTACTCCTCACCCTTGGTTATTGTGCTGTTATCTGGCTCCCGAATCCACGTTGAATGGATGCAGCTATCACTATCAGAATCCATTAACAACCGCCCCTGGTAGTTATCGCTTGAGGAGGGTTACAGGAGATAAAGATCAGGTTGGGTGGGGGAGCACACCAGGTTGGGCAGGGGAGCACACCGTCACAGTGATGTGCAAGCTTGACTGTATATTAGTAGGTATTATCTGTTATGAAAACAGTACAAAATTCTTTGACCTGAACTAGAAATGTAGCATTTCCCTGTTTCTGCATGATGGGAATATAATTCTGAGAGTGTAACACACTATTTGTTTTTAAAAGTTAAAAATAAAAGTCTTCCTATCTTTCTCTGAAAGTATTAATGTTGTACGGTCAGGAACGATTACTGTCCAGAACTGAGCAGCTGTGTGATTTATTCTCTGCAGATATACCATAGCATTTGGTTATTAAAGAAAGACAGAGCTTCTGGAGATGGAGCATTAGCTTTGCTTTAAACATGTTTTGTCATTCCTCTTTCTTCTTCAAGTTTATTTTTCCTTGAAAATATAGAAACAGAACTGAACCTTCTTAGACTTTGCTCACACAGAATAAACACTGTTATAAAAATAAAAGACTATTAGCGATTAAATCAAGGCCTGATATAAAAAAATAAATTGGTTTCATCATTTTAGACAAAAATATATTCCAGTTTATATAGTATGTCATGTATGAAAAAGTATGTCATGAAAGTTATTTTACTGTATTATCATGCAAGGATAGTTCACCTGTTATATCAAATCAAATTAGTACCTTTTTTGGCAACGAAGTTCAGAATTAAAATATTTTAATGTATTCCCTATGTGTCCTGAAATCATTTGTAGAATCTAAATCACTTTAGAAGGTCATAAATATGAATAAACTCTATTTTCCCATTAGGCTTGTTTGACTTTTGTCTTTAAAGTTGCTAACAAAAAATGAATCATCCAGCAATGTATCAATCATGTGAGATTACAGCCATATGACTAGAAAATATCATTAACAAGAAATTGTAACACATAATTAAAAATAATTTCCAACGGCAAAAGGTAGATAGCATACTTAATACCTTTTCAAAACAATCTAGACTTCTTATTTAGATGGAATTCTTCTCTTGAAAACTGTGGAAAGAGGTTTGAGATTAAATTCTAGAGAATTAATTTCAATGCAATTTTCTAAATTTCCACTCTTAGTAAAATGTTCTGATTGGAGAAAAACAACTGCAAAGTTTTTCAAAACTATTTGAAAAGTTTGCAGCAGTAAAAATTAATTCCATACAAGGTGTCTGTCAGGTGTCATGTATATGTTTCAGTCAAACTTTGAAATTATGTATTTCATGAAATTACTAAAATATCACTTATTTCATTAGTAGATTAAAAATATACATAGACCTTATTATTTGGAGTCACTGGAATTATTAATGCAAAAGAATACATACAATTATTTTTGCTAACAAGTTTCTAAATTTGCTCCTAAACGACAGATTAATACACATCACTTTATGGAACTGTTATTTAGTTTTCCACTTGAGACTGTTCCATGAAGTTTTCACAAGCAGTAGTCACTTCCCAGATTGACCAGTTTTCCTAATAAGAGAACAGGTTTTATATATGCTGCAGGGTGGGTAAGGCAGAGGTATTCCAAGTCTTTTTTGACCTTCATTGCTGAAACTCAGATCCACAGAATCAGTCTCTTTTGGTACCTCTCATTTCTCCAAGGTTTCAAAGAATATCTCTGATGATGAGAAGAGAACTATTCTTCCCAATGTCAGTGTCACCATGGAACTATTCCTGGAGTTGACCCTAGCACCCTCTTCCATCATAACCTATTCAGGTAAAAAGGAGGTAAAAGATCTTCTGAGCACCATGAGACCATGCTGGAATCTTTACCTTTAGGTATCCCATCAGAGATTTAAAGATGAATCCTTTGACTTCCCCCACTTATCCAAAATACCTCAGTAAATGGACCTGATGTAGGTTAAAAGTAGCTCACAGGTCTAAAAGCATTCAAAAGGGGGATGTTTTCACCAAACAGCAAAAGAAATTTCTTCTTTTCTTTACTTTCTAACCAGTTGGGACAAATAACCAAGAAAAATAAAAGGAGAAAGCATACTTGGAGTGTATTTGTGTACAATAAAGTTCCCAGAAGGGAAAAGAGCCAAAGGAAGCTCTACCTCAAGCTTACAGAGCTGTTGGGTACAGAGGAGCATGGACTAAGGGCTTGTCTTGCACTGTTTGAAACTACTATTAACCTCATCAGTAAAATGTTTCTTGTTGTATTACTTCCTCTAAACACGATTTTTTCCAGTAGTGAGGCAATAAAATGCTATTAATGCCAGGTTTCACCATACGTATATATCAAATGGATATAGGTCCGCTGGCATAGATTTACATAGCTTACACAGTATCACAGAATGATTGAGGTTGGAAGGGACCTCCCACCTAGAAGCCCAGCTAGAACATTTAGTCCAGCTAGAACGCAATCTGGCCGCTGTTGTTAGAGACAACAAAAAATGTTTTTACAAATACATTAATGACAAGAAGAGCCAAGGAGAATCTCCATCCTTTATTGGATGCAGGGGGGAACATTGTCACCGAGGATGAGGAAAAGGCTGAGGTACTTAATGCCTTCTTTGCCTCAGTCTTTAACAGGCAGACCAGTTATCCTCAGGGTATTCAGCCCCCTGAGCTGGAAGACAGGGATAGCGAGCAGGATAAACCTCCCATAATCCAAGAGGAAGCAGTCAACGACCTGCTATGCCACATGGATGCTCACAAGTCTATGGGGACAGATGGGATCCACCTGAGAGTGCTGAGGGAGCTGGCAGAGGAGATTGCCAAGCAGCTCTCCATCGTCTATCAGCAGTCCTGGTTAATGGGGGAGGTCCCGGATAACTGGAGGCTTGCCAATGTGACACCCATCTACAAGAAGGGCCGGAAGGAGGATCCGGGGAACTACAGGCCTGTCAGCCTGACCTCGGTGCCGGGGAAGATTATGGAGCAGTTCATCTTGAGGGCGCTCACAAGGCA
>NW_008825234.1:786251-809086 GCF_000699105.1 Pygoscelis adeliae
GGAGGTTTAGATTGGACAGGAGGAAAAATTTCTTTACTGAAAGAGTAGTTAAACATTGGACCAGGCTGCCCAGGGAAGTGGTTGAGTCACCATCCCTGGAAGTATTTAAAAGATGTGTAGATGCGGCGCTTTAGGGACATGGTTTAGTGGGCATGGTGGTGTTGGGTTGACGGTTGGACTCGATGATCTTAAAGGTCTTTTCCAACCTTAATGATTCTATGATTCTATCTAGTTCAAACCCCTGTTCAAAGCAGGGTCAGCTAGAGCAGGTTCCTCAGGGCCTTGTTCATTTGGGTTGAGGTATCTCCAAAAATGGAGGCTCCACATGCTAAGATTGCTATTTCACCTTAAAACCTCACACATGCAAAAACACTGACCAAACTACATGCATTCAATTGGCTCCATCATTAATATTTATACAGGTTATATGTAGCACAGTATCTGTAAAGGACTAAAAAATTTCCTTTTTCCATAAATTTCATTCTGGGACAGAGGCCATCATGATGTAGAATCACACAAATGTTGGCCATTAACAGGCAAGTGCTGATGGGAGGAGCACACTTTCCTCAGCTCTACGAAGTGATGCAAGCTTTCTCTGGCTCCTCACAGCTGATGTACAGGCTTTAGGAGCTAGAGTCAATATGAAATACTGAACACTGAACATTGAAGAGCCATAGAAAGAATTAGTGGATTTGTGGGAAAAGTGGTGGGAAAATCCTCACTGTCCCAGTTAAATCTAACTCCACAGAAAAGCTGGCAGCAGAATGGAAAATGAATACATTAGGTGTGTTCTCAAAGTGGCACAGTAACTCAAGAGAAGAGCCACCAGAACTCCATAACCCTCCAGAGCTTAAGTTATGACAAAGTTTGATCCTTCCTCTTGAAGATAACTTCCTCCTTTGCACTTAAACCACCTTGACTAAAAGAGTAGGATATTCATGTTTCATTTACTGAGAATCTTTCTCAGATAAATAAAGCACGTAACTTGGAAAGTCAATATTTACCAAAAGTTTTCACTATGCAGTCACACCTAAAATGACACAGCTCTTTAATTTTAATTTCCTACCTATAATAAAACATAGTTCTCATCAGAAGATTCAAGTAGTTTGCAAAGGAAATATCTTTATACCTTGCTCATCCACAGACCTGTTACAAATATTACAAGCTGATGACTGCTGGTAAGGTTTAGTGGTATCCAGGGTATTCTAAGTTTATTTTATTACTCTGTATATGTTAGTATTCAAATCTAAGTCTAACTATTATTTTAAACCTCTGATTCATAAGTCTAAGTTCTCAAGAAAACAAAACAAAACAAAACAAAAGAAAACAAAACATGATTATTTCTAGTTTATTATGACTCTTCTACAAACATGAAATGAGAAGTCATGGAAAATTGTTTTACCATCTGTTCAGCAAGGTCTTAGACTTTAAGAATTTGGATAAGCTGGACAACTTATTATAAGTGCTCATTATACCTGATCTTCAGGGGTCTTCATCGTTATTCAAAGTTTTTCTGCCTTTTTTCTCTTTGAAACTTGTATGATTGTTCATGTTTCATTGTACATTATATTTCATAAAGTCTTTGAACATGAAACAACTTATTCTTTCTTGTAAAATTCTATAACATTTGTCTCAGTTATTCCACAGCAACACCATTGGGCTCTGTGGTATGCAACTGTAAGATAACTTCGGGCCTTTCATCTCACCTCAGCTACAGATAAAGCTGGAATAACTCCACGAAGTTACTCTGATTTTATTGGTGTAAAGCTATTGGGAACAGAACTACATTCACCTAATGACAACAGGTTTTTCTATGTTTATTTACAGAAGCTCAACATAATTTGACTCACCATGCATTAGCTCCATGTGTTTGCAACTGCAGTTTTACAAGGTAAAAAACAGCATAGGACCTTCCTCCTTATCTACATTTCTATCCCAATAAAATAAAATTTCCTAATATATTATAAAATCGAATCCTACCATGGGCCCCATTTTCACTTGCACTAGTTGAACATCAAGGGCAAAAAGTAGCACTCGCAATCAAGAACCAGATCTGAAGAAAGGGCAAGAGGATGGTGAAGTTAGATGGCATATAAGGATGAATATCATTTGCACTCTTCTGAAAGTACATCTCAAAGGTAGACCACCAGCTATAGGCACCTGTGGCATGGTCATACCTGTATGTTGCATGCTATACTGACTAATGAGAGGCCTACAATCTCCTTAGCAGCTTCCCTCAGAACGTTTATGTGAGGAAATAAATGTCCACGTAGGGAAAACAGGATCGGTGTCCATAAGCCAGCAATGCACCTTTGTAGCAAAAAGGGAAACAGCCTCCTGGCTGCATTAGGAAGAAAGTTGCCAGCAGGTCAAGGGAGGTGATCCTTACCCTCTACTCAGCACTGGTGTGGTTGCATCTGGAGTGCTGTGTCCAGTTCTGAGCTTGTCCAGTTCTGAGCTCCCCAGTGCGAGAAAGAGATGGACTTACTGGAAAAAATTCCAGTGAAAGGCCATGAAGATGATGAAGCGATTGGAGCATCTTTCATGTGAGGAGACGCTGAGTGAGCTGGGACTGTTCAGCTGGAAGGCCCAGAGGGAAATACATGATAGAAGGGAATGAAGAAAACAGAGCCTTCATAGTGCCCACTGAGACAAGAGGCATTAAGACAACAAGCACAAATAAAAACACATGAAATTCCATCTGAAGATTCTGAGGGTGAGCAAATACTGAAACATGTTGCACAGAGAGGTTGCAGAGTCTCCAACCTTGGAGATACTCAAAACCTGACTGGACATAGTGCTGTGCAACCTGTTCTACCTGATCCTGCTTGATTGGGGCAGGTGGACTAGATGGCATCAAGAGGTCCCTTCCAACCTCAATCATTCTGTGAATCTGTGAAAGGCATAGCTCAGCAGTAGGTGATACTCTGTTGGAGGCCACAAAATCAAGAAGCAGAGGGGAAATCTAGACATTTCCATCATGAACTAATCTACTGCGGAGATGGTGTGATATATAGGCTCCTGAAACTATTTTCCCCCTCTTTCTTGTAAAATTTGTCTTTACAGCCTAGATCTAATGATTCTGTATCTTGAAGCTAAAATCATCAAGCCATAAACTATCCTGAACTATTGTAATGTCTTTTTTTTTCAGAGTAACATTTGAGATTATGCTGAACAGAAATTAATTTGCTGTTTTTGCAGGTGAAAGATTAATTTTCTGTATTTAATCTAGCTAGAGTCTCTAAGGTGTCAATAGTTTACTCTTGGTAGGTTTTGATTTCCAAGACCCTAGAAACTAAAAAGCAAACCAATAACTACTCAACCCCAGTGAATGGGAAAAAAAGGCAATATTCTAAAGTAGGATTTCTCATCTTTGTGAAGCATGCGATATTTACTGATAGTTTGGCAAAATTGCTTTCTTACTCTTGTTCTAAAAGAAGCCTCCAGAACAGCACCTTATAAAAACCCACTTCAAATGTCAGTACTCCTGTCCACACTCAAGGCTCTTTAACTCCAGAACAGTGTAAGCGCATCTGTTCTACATTGTCACTTGCCCTTCAAATTGCAAGGCCTAATAGCTCTCCAACTAATCCATATGTACCTCCACACTTACACTGTGATCCCTTGCTTCACTTTATTTAGAACTGCCATCCAGCATGACCGTATAGCATCCCCACAGATATCGCTACACCAATGTGACCACCAGAAAGCGATAAATCCCAACATGGGGGCAAAGCCATGATTCCAAGTGCCCTGCTCCACTCAGAGGCCATGAAGTCATGACAGGGACGAGATACAGACTTTAGCCGGGCATCAACATCCACAAAATTTAGCCCTGAAACTTCTAATATATTATTGAACAAACTGATGGACTAAAAAAACCTAGAGAGTTTAGCATCTCTGCTTTAGGAATCCCTGAACCCCATGTCAATGGATGCTACAAAAATATTCTGGGGTGTTGTGGGTTAACCCCATAGGCAGCTCAGCCCCATGCAACCACCCAATCACTCCCCCCCCTTCTCGCTTTTACCCTTTTTTTGAAGGGTAAAAGTGAGAAAACTCATAGGTTGAGATAAAGACAGTTTAACAGGTAAAACAAAAGCCGCGTACACAAGAAAAGCAAAACAAGGAATTCATTCACTGCTTCCCATGGGCAGGCAGGTGTTCAGCCATCCCCAGGAAAGCAGGGCTCCATCACGTGTAACAGTGACTTGGGAAGACAAACGCCATCACTCTGAACATCTCCCCTTCCTACTTCTTCCCCCCCAGATTTTATTGTTAAGCATGATGTCATATGGTGTGGGATATCCCTTTGGCCAGTTGGGGTCACCTGTCCCAGCTGTGTCCCCTCCCAACTTCTTGTGCCCCTCCAGCCTACTCGCTGGTGGGCAGTGTGAGAAACAGAAAAGCCTTGGCGCTGTGTAAGAACTGCTCAGCAATAGCTGAAACATCAGTGTGCTATATCAACACTGTTTTGGTCACAAATCCAAAACATAGCACCATACAGACTGCTATGAAGAAAATTAACTCTATCCCAGCAAAAAAAAGTACATGGGGAAATGTTACTATCTGCTTTTATACCCCTCCCAGATATTTGCAACTGGCCATTGTGAAAGTTTGTATAGATGGACTCCTGTATGACAGCATTGCCATTTTTATATAACGATGTCTTCTGATGGTTTTAAACTTTCACTACCAATGCTTTTTATAGAACCAAAGAGTCCTCTAAATTGAATACTCAACAGAGGGTATCCGGTTTTCATATAAGCAATGTCACAAACCTACACCAGAATCTGCCAACAAACCTGGAGTGTAGCACACTCTTTTCAAGCCCCTTTTATTATCCAGACATAGATTTTCAGAATCTTGCAGGTTGTAAGATTCAGAATCTTACAGTTTGCAGAGCCCATCATGTATCTTCCAGACAAACAAAGTTCTTTGCTTTACTACACTTTTTAATTTGTATTACAAAATTGAAAGTCTGGTTAAATTCTTCAGGCTGTTAAAGCAGCCCTACATAAAGATATGCATCTTGTCAGATTTTATCCTGGCAGTGAATATAGATGATGCCATTGGAAGTCATTCTAGTACTTTGGAAATAACCGTGTCTCTGAAACTGTATACAAGAGGGGTTTTATTTCTTTTTATAGAAATGTTTTGTAGAAATGTTAATACTTGCTATAGGATTCAGATTACTTTTCACACTTTATGAGTGAGAATTGTTTAGAAAAAGCAAAAGAAAAAGTTTAAGACTGACTTTAATACAGAAGTTGCTATAACAGGTGCACTAATGATAGAAAAAAGTATCTTAAACATATTTTAGTAAAGCACTTCGAAATATGGTTGACATCCCTAAAAACATATTTAAGAAACTTACAGGTTCAGATACATATTAAAAAAATATCTGAGAAGTTCAACTCAGGCAAATATTTTTTTCAGCCTATTCATATCTATTTGACACTTCTCATTATCTTGTTACATAACACGTTCTATACTATTATATCACTGGTGTCATTCTACAACGCAAACAAATCAAAGGCTGTCTAATCACTAAGCATAATACAAGTAGGAAATACGTCTGATTATACTGTGCAAGTTGCTCTGTTTTGGGTCTAAATAAATTACCTTTTTCTAAACTTTTCTCTGAGAATGAGGGAGTTGAAACTATCTTTTGCTTGTGTACTTGTAGTAATTTTTCTTCAGCAAGCCTAGATTGAATTTTAGGACACTATTCCCCAACCAAGAGTATATTTTTCATGTTTCATTTTAGCAGAGAAGAAATAAATAAAAAAAGGGTGGAAAAGACAGTGAAAAAAGATATTTAAAGAATTATACAGTGATTATTTTCCTATCCGAACTTACGTACTCCTTTTAAGAGGGCTAATCTCCGTTTTCCTAATTTATCTGCTTAGTAGGAAGATATTACTGCCTGTTCAATTTTACATGTTATTCTATAAGTTCATAGCAAAACCACATTTTTACTGTCTATCAGAAGAATAAGATAAGAGTAGCATTGCACACAAAATGTGATGTAGTTCAAATTCAAAGGATCCAGGGTTACACTGTGTTAAACTGAACTGTATGCATATGCATTTTTACTCTGATCCTGGCAAATAAAATTTATACGCAAACTTTTTAAAATAACAAGCTGGAATTTTGCTAATACTATTCTTATTTTTGCAAAATTTCATTAGGATCTCTTATGTATATAATACTTGCAGTTTGCTTATAATATTTTTAATTTAGCTATTCTTTCAGGTGTAAGTATTCATCAAATTTAAATTAGTGAAGGCTTTCAAGGACAATGACAAGTAAAAGACAAAATATATGTACAAATATAATGCATATATCAAAAGAAAACCAACAAACTACCAATTGCAAAGTCATCTATCTTATATCTGACACTATTTCTATTATTATCCACACTGTATCTAATACCTCTGTGCTTGGCTATATCAAGAAATATGATTCCTGTCTTTCTTTGCACTCCATCCTCATTTTCCTCTGAAAAGACATAAGTAAAGCACCAGTTCAGCAAATCTGCTATTCTTTTATCCTTTCTATCCCTTTCCAGCTATAATTTCAGTGGATCAATTTTCTTTTTTATCTTCAGTCTCCCATAAATATATTTGAAAAACAATTTACTATTAGCTGAAAAGCACTTTGCAATTCAATGATTAGTGTATTTTTGTGTCCCTGATTCTCCTTTTAGTATTTTTCTGATCATTTTTATGTCTACTTAGCAGACAGCTTATAGTTTGAAAACCTTACATTAATATTTTACTCTGAGGTCGAAAAGTTCTGCTAACCTGGATTCAAGATTTGAAGACCACCTTTTCAATCTATAACTCTCAGAACGGAATGAGGTAGTGTTGCTGTTATAGAGAAAAAAAAATCACATATAATGAAAAAAATCTGTTCTTTATCATGCACGTTAAAGTATCACCTATTTATCTGTGTAAGCATTCATATAGCTGTCATCATCTCAGCATTTAACTGCTTCCCAACTATTTAAACAGAGTAACATATCTAATTGCATTTCTCCTCTTATCTCCCTTCTGAAGGAGACACAGCTGGATTGCTGTGACAGGAAGCTACAAAGGGAAAATACATAAAAGAAATAAAAGTTGTTTTTATTATAGGACGTGTTAAAATTTAACTGATTCTTATCTGCTGCATCAGTGGGCACCGATTCCTGTCCGCGATGAGAGCTCCGTCCTCAGAAGCTCACGAGCCTCCCAGGACTGGCTGACCTCCCCACCTGTGCCAGCAACTACAGCTGAATGGAAAGAGAAGTGATCTCTGAAGTTGTGAGGGACTGGTCCATGGAGAACTCAATCTTTTGCGTTGTACAAACGTACACTTTTCCTTCTTTGTTACTTTTATTCCATCTTTGGAAGCAGTGCTATTTTTTGATCCAGCAGTTCAAAAATAGCTGTGAGGTATCATCCTATGTAGTCCAGTGATTCACATATTGAAAAGAAAAAAAAACCTAAAACATAACAAATAGCAAAGATGCCAAAACTACCTCTGTATCAACTTTTTAATGGGGATTTTAAGATGGTCAGATGTACTAATTAAAGATATCTTGGAAAAGATTTTTTGTGCTATAAACTTCGAAGTTTTGAAAAGTTAAAAATTACAGTAGAAATATCTGCAATACAAATAGCAGTCTTTTTTATCATGCTAAACTTTCCTCAGATGCCACAGTCACAACATTTTTAACAGCTTTTGCCTAAGGGTATGGGATATTTAAGCTCCATTCTGTGTTTGCAGATTGGATTGGTCAAATGCAGAAAGAACTAATTCAGTAATATTATACTGAAGAAACATTCTATTGTTACATGCGAGGTCATATTACTTGTCATTTATGACTAGTTATCTATTCATGAAAATATTCATAAATCCTTAAAGCATTACAAAACTAAGCATAAACAAGGGTGTATCAAAAATTCGCTCTAGCTGTGTTTTGTTTTCCTTCGCTACTTGTCATTTATTATTCTCTAGTCTTTAAAAGTTTCAGTTATCCAATTAAAGAAAATAAAAATATAATTTGATTTATGAGACATACCGCACTCACTGAGTAGTCAATGTAAATAGTTTGCAAAGAGTACATAGCTGGCAAATTTATAAGAAATCATTCATTTTATCTGTGTGAATAATTAATACATCAGCCAGAAAGAGAGGGTAGTTTTGCATAATCTTTATAAACAGGAACAAAAAAGAAGACTTAAGTTCAGCCAAGAATTGATTTCCAGAGAATAATTTAAACAGCAGCACTAATGACACTTGAAGTGTTGTAGCATATGGTAATTCAGTGAAGTGTGTCCCCCTCAGTATTTCATCTGTCTGTTCAAACACTATCAAAAATCATAGGCGTGCATATATGCACATATATGTATGTACACATACATTCAGAATATATTAATGAAATCTCTCTCTCTCTCTCCAGCTTTTATTAGCTATTTTAATTTCATATTTCATTTTCCTTGTTGCCTACTCCCATCTGCAGAGAGTTCCTATCTAAGAGCCTACAAAACTCTGGTTACAAAATATTGTTCTTAAAGAACCCTAATAATTAAGTTCTTGAATATATGCGAGCATATTTTTACATGTATATATTACAGAATGTGTAAGTCAGCAGTAAGGGCAGACAGAATGACATAAATTATTGATGATGATGATCAGGAGGTGAGGTGTTTGTAAGTTGAGCTACCTGCAGAGTTTCTGGTTGTTTTCTGATGGGCATTAGAATGAAAAACATTAACTATCTACACACAGCAGAGCATGGCTCAGATTACCTCATCCTTATGCCTCCCACACAGCTGGTTTCAAGAGCTGTCACATACCATAAGGTGTATGTTCCTCTGTCTGCCCCCACCATTCATTTTTCCTCCACTGTTCTTGGTTTATTCCTTTATTTCTATGACTGTTTCTAAAATAGCCTCTTCCTATGAAAACTGTTTAAGAAGTTTTGCACAAAACCAAACTAGTGCAACCTACGGAAAAAAGCCAAACTTGCCTATTCAAAGGCGATCTAAATTTCTGATTTCTTTGAAAGGCTTTCTTCCATTACTTTGAATTATTACCACTGTTCTAATTTTTCTAGGAGTATAAAGATTCCTAGAATTACTACTAAAATAAATAAAGAATTTAAAAGGTCCTTTAGTAGGCCGTTTTTCTACTATTAACTTCTATTTAGCTTTGCCTATTACTTCAACCTAAATGGCAATGTATCAGCAGCTCACCACTCTACTGCACTGAATATACCATTTCCTGTTTTATTTTCCCCATCTCCAGTAAATCCTGAAACATGGTATTTTAAACCCCTGATGAATTTCTGATTCAGTGTCCCTGTCATTGTAATATTAATCTCATACAGTGCTTATCTTTGAAAACATGAAAAAAAAATACGAAAAAGACATTTGAATTCTTTTTAATATATTATGCTATGCCATACCAGCATAAGGCTTACAGTTTTACTGCTGTCCTTAGTGATGAAACAGAATCATGTCTTCAACTCTCCTTGTTTCATGAAAGTTTCCACACTTATCTGCCTTAGGGATTTTGTTCAATTTTATTCTTAAAAAAGTGAAGCTTTCATTAACGATGCTTCAATTTCTAAGTTCTCTGTCAGCTGCAGCCGCAATATCAACTCTTAGAGAATAAGACCTGCCAAAGGTTGGGCTCTTGTTGGTTTGCTGTTATGTGACCCCAGTTCAGCAAAACTCTTAAATATAGTTACTAACTTCCTGTATACGCACAGACACATTGACTGACTGTGACTAATTTAATGCCTGAAATTAGAGACCTGTAAAATCCCAGCATGAATTTACGTCTGTATTTGCAAAATTCTTCTATAAATAGTGCTGCATTTCAGAAGAAAATGGAAATTTCAACAATGCCACTCTCCTTTACTTTTTATGAAGCACATTTTGAGGGAGGATTTTTCTTTTCCTTTGAGAAAATTTTCACAGCAAAGGTACAAACTTTGGACATTGCTGTGTGAAACTTTGTGGTAGGATTAGAGTTTGCAACTGCTTATGCTTTTATAGATAATCTGTTCTTGACACACACATGAGACTGGCTCATTTTTTCTTCAGGATATTACTGAAATTCAAGTTTTTTTATGGAAAGCACCGACCTTTGCAGGCAGTTTGTACCTCCAAAAGAGGAGCAGTTATCTGGCATTATCACTAAGTTTGCAAGTGAGAGAAGATTCCTGATGCTAAATACTTAAGCTTACTTCAGTCACACAGATTCACTACTGGGCCAGTTAAAACAAATGATAAATGAATAATTCAAAAAGACATTAGTCTTCAGTCTGGAATTAGGGTTGCTGCCATCAGTGGAAAGCTTACATCACTCAACATGTGAGTTTTATCATCTCTTCCACATTTTACATAAAAAATGTATTTCTGTGATTAATTATATTGCAACTCTTTGTGGAATTAGCATAGAATCAAGAAAGATCTGGAAGAAAAATACTATTTGAATTTATTAATCAAGGGAATTTGTCTCAGTGTGGATACACAACTCTTGGAAACACGAAATCACAGAATCACAGAATGGTTGAGGTTGGAAGGGACATCTAGAGATCATCTTGTCTAACCCTCCTGCTTGAGCAGGGCCACCGGCAGCCAGTTGCTCAGGACCATGTCCAGGTAGCTTTTGAATATCTCCAAGTATGGAGACTCCACAGCCTCTCTGGGCAACCTGTGCCAGTGCTCAGTCACCTCACTGTAACAAAGTGTTTCCTGATGTTCAGATGGCACCTCCTGTGTTCCAGTTTGTGCCCATTGCCTCTTGTCCTGTCACTGAGCACCACTGAAAAAAGCCTGGCACCCTCCCTTCAGGTATTTATAGACATTGATGAGGTCCCCCGAGCCTTCTGTTCTCTAGGCTGAACAGTCCCAGCTCTCTCGGCCTTTCCTCATAGGAGAGATGCTTCCATCCTTTCATCATCTTCATAGCCCTTCACTGGACCTTCTCCAGTACGTACATGTCTCTCTTGTACTGGGGAGTCCATAACTGGACACAGTACTCCAGGTGGGGCCTCACCAGTGCTGAATAAAGGGGAAGGATCACCTCTCTTGACCTGCTGGCAATACTTTGCCTAATGCAGCCCAGGACACCCTCAGCCTTCTTTGCAGCAAGGGCACACTGCTGGCTCGCGTTCAACTTGCTGTCCACCAGGACCCAGGACACCAGGACTTAGCCAGATATCTTTTTTTTTTTTTCCAGACTGTAAAATAGATCTTTGTTTTTAAAACATTTTGTAAGCTGTTGTCATATATTTCAGTATAGCAGCTTTAAATTACACTGGACTTGCTAAGCAGTTAAAAATTATATGCTACAAATTCTGAATAAACAAATGCTAAAGAGAGAAAGGGAGGAAGGAAATACTTTAAAGAAAGCCAGAAACAGCTGTAACATCATGTGACCTAATATGTGACACGGACTAATCTTATAAATTGACTGAATAAAAAGAAATTTAGCATACAGTGCTCTTGCCATGTTCAGCCTCCAGGCTGTCTTCTAGTATACGGTTTGTCCTTAGATTAGGGACTTTTACTCACTCAGAAGCAGCACTAGAGGAAACTCATTTTCATTAATAGCTTTTGTGGCAAAGTTAAGCAGAATTTCCTACGCCAGACCTCACTTTCTTCACTCACCTGGCATTATGCTGGGAGCCTGGTGGAGTAAAAATATCTTGTTACTTCTGTAAAGAATCTTTATACCAGATAACCATATGAAAGAATCAAGAAAAGGACTAGGATTATTATTTAATGACGGGTCATTTACACTGGGCAAAATTCTCCAGCCCTGTTTTTCTGGTTCATTTTTAATTCTTCAGAATCCATGAGTTGGGTTGGTAAATGATTCAGAAGTATCAGAACATGAATCAAGTATATTTTGTGGCTTAGCAGAGTTCTTCTATACTGACAGAGCGGGCCACAATATGACACCCAAATTTAGGTGTTTGCACATAGATGTTTACATGTGCAGGATGAGTCTAAGCTCCTATTTTACCTACTGGGTATCATGGGCTGAGTTTCGCCTGCCAAAATGTAGGCATCCGGTGTCATTTGAGATGCTCCAGTGTACTGGAAATATCTGCGTGGCATTGGCAGATCTGACACATAACTTCCAAGAGATGTTTGACCTTTTAAAGCTCCATCTGAAAGCCATATGGGCAACTTTTGGGCATCACAAGTGAGACCAGATGGATATGTTCAAGAAACTGAATTGAACCGCCGTCTTTAAGCATCTGAGTTCAGCCAGTACAGAGCAATGAGTTTACACTGCAAATAATCTGACCAGTCACAAAGTGTCTTCTTTAGACAGGAAGTCAAACTATTCTGAAGGCTCCATTGACTGGATTGACTAGAACTCTACTCAATAAAATTGGTTCTTAGGCACAGGGATTGATTTGGGTATGCAGACAGAAGTGTCAAGCGCCATTTGATGTAACACTAGAATATATGAGTCATCTACATGTGGTTGGTAACATGACACAGGGACTAGCGTAGATGCGAGCCTTTCTCAGGTGCACACCAGCAAAAAACTCCAGGCCACCTCAAGGGGCATAGAAGTTTTGATGAGGGTGAGTCAAGCACCCAGAGTACCTGTTGCCACATACATGTAGACACAGGTATGTCAAGCTCAAACAGAATCTCTTCTCATCCTACATGACATTCTAAGATTGCCACCAACATGGAAATTAGATGCTATAGTACTAGTTTTGTTTTTACATCTGTTACTTGTGTTCTTCTTTACATAACTTTGGTAGATTTGGAGGCAATTTGTAATAACACAGGTTTCTTGACAGTTTTGAAGAATAGGTGGCATAAATAAGAACCAAGCTGTGAAGATATTAGTAGACACTCTCATAAGCAAGTACAGAAGATCTGCCATTATACTTGAGTTCTGGACTTGGTCAGATCATAGGTGAGGCAAGATACCTGAGACTATATATAATTGAAACAGCACATTCACAGTGAAAACTTTTGGGCCCTTTAGTTTCAAAAGAGTAAGCATTCAATAGAGGGAAAGCAAACGCTTTGAAAAGACAAAGAACAAAGTGCTCTCTAGGTAGAACTTGTACAAATACACAAATGAGAAATGCAACCAAGAAAACGGGTGGCAGGGTCCATTCATTGTCATTGTGCAATTTTGACTTAGTATCAGTCACAGGGCTAAAGTAATGCAACTCTGTGGTTTCTGGTTTGTAGCTAGTTCAGATTGTGAGACCAGCTCCTCATCTACCTCTAAAGGACTGTGCCATCGCACACTATAATTCTCTTCTTAAGCAGTTCTCAAACAGTTCTCTGAACGACTTTCAAAAATGCATTGTATGCTTATATTGCTATTTATGCATTCAAAGTGAAGATGGCAAAATACTGCATGCCACTATGAGATTGGCAGCTTAGAATTTGAATATTCAGAAATAGAAAATGCTGAATAACAAGAACTATGATCATTGAACCAAATAATCTTTCTGGAGATCTAGATGTGGTAACAAAGATTGACTTCACAGCAAGACTGTTAAATCTACAAAGTCATTAATCAAAAAGCACATCCATCTAAATGGACTCAAACTTGGGAGGAACACTAGAATACTATTAGCTGCAATTACAAAGGGATATTTACTTTTTATCTGAACAGCCTGATGATGGACAGTATTGACAAGAAATAACATATTGCAGAAAAACAGTTGAAAGAAACCAAATCACAACTTTCCAAACAGTTTTGAGATGGCATTAAAGTACAAAGTGTGAAATGAGCTGTGGCTTCCTCAACCTTAAAAATTCCATCAAATTTTACTATATATGTCTGCTTCAGTCATCTATTTTCTTCACAATGTTAACGGTAAAGTATTCAATAAGGTGCATTTTCTCACCATTTGTTGGGAAGCCATTAATAGACTTGGAGTTTACTGGAATATTCAATACACTGCAATATTCTGGATCTTATTTTCTAGTTATTTGATACAGCCCTCTGCCTCTGAAAATTAGGCTTATCTATACAACAAAGTGTTCAGCCCCACCAAAAGGTTCACTTCCATGTGTACACTTTGATAGCACAAGACAATGTTGTCCTGGTTTTGGCAGGGATAGAGTTAATTTCCTTCCTAGTAGCTGGTACAGGGCTGGGTTTTGGATTTAGGGTGAGAACAATGTTGATAACACACCGATGTTTTAGTTGTTGCTAGGTAGTGTTTATACTAGTCAAGGACTTTCCAGCTTCCCATGTTCTACCGACTGAGAAGGCTGGAGGGGCACAAGAAGCTGGGAGGGGGCGCAGCCAGGACAGCTGACCCAAACTGGCCCAAGGGATATTCCATACCATGTGACGTCATGCTCAGTATATAAAGCTGGGGGAAGAAGAAGGAAGAGGGGGACATTTGGAGTGATGGCGTTTGTCTTCCCACGTTACGCGTGATGGAGCCCTGCTTTCCTGGAGATGGCTGAACACCTGCCTGCCCATGGGAAGCAGTGAATGAATTCCTTGTTTTGCTTTTCTTGTGTACGCGGCTTTTGCTTTACCTATTAAACTGTCTTTATCTCAACCCACGAGTTTTCTCACTTTTACCCTCCCGATTCTCTCCCCCATCCCACTCTGGGGGAGTGAGCGAGCGGCTGGGTGGTGCTTAGTTGCTGGCTGAGGTTAAACCACGACAATGTTGACATACATAAGGAGAAAAAACACTTAACTTCATAATGGGGACAGTTGTTCAGCCTTCAACCATTTGCTCCACAGTCCAAAAAGTCCTTAATTAATCTTCTGGTGAGTAAGCAGGGAATAATCAACATTATATCATTGCCAACGCCAGACCACTGTTCCAGGGTTGTCCTCTGGTGTTACTGCACAAAATAAAAGTCCATTTAGATGTTTGTAGTGATCCTGACCAGAAGACCATTGTTGATGGTTGATTTAGTGATCCACATAGCAGTTAACCTGAGTAGGTCTGCGCTGTGCCTTCAGGTTGTGTTGTGCTGCACAAATCCCTTGGCTGCACAATTAACCTCAGCCATCGCCTTATACCAGAGGATCCTGCAGGCATCTCCTACTTGGTACCAGCAATTATGCCACCTCCATAGTCCTGCTTTTATCTAAAAGTGCAGCAGGAAGTTCTCATGTGAACATCTTTATGAACAGAGTTGTTTTCTTCTCAGAAAATTATTTAATAGCTCAAGTGACCAAAAAGGAGGAACCTCCTTCCATGGACAGGATCTCCAGTGTGCTGTGGGAAAATCCATCTGGGGTCCGCCTGATGCTGCATGAACACAGGGTGCCCAGCATTTGAAGGGACATAAGATTTACTTGCTATCTGTATTCCTCTTCTTATTCTGTCTCAGTAAAGCAATTATCTTATTAAGCCATTTGTTGTTGGGCCTTTCTTACTGAGATCCAGCAAGAGCCCTGCACCATCTCTCTCCTCACCCCCGCCCTGGTGCAGAACAGTGATATGATGTCTAATCAGTGCAGATCACGGAGGTGTTAAAATTAGTAGCCATAACCTGTTTGTTTCATCAAGTTCCTTGGATTAAGGCAGCACAAGTACTACATTGGAGTACCACAGTATTTTTCAAATACTCTGAACAAGTGAATTTTGAGTAATTTTCCATCTTCTCTCTGCTCCTGGGAAACATTTCCAAGATGCAGGTTTCTTAGTGTTATGTGTAGCATCTGGGAGCATTGCGCAAGGATCTGTCTAAAGGTTAATGAAGAATATACTTACAACCCAGCAGTCAGGCTCTACAAAGTTCAATACAAGGTGCTTCTTAGATTAACGTAGAAAGTTTTTTCCATGGGATAATTAGACTGCTGATGTTACTCACTTCGAAGTGGCACTTAAATAATTGTGATGACATCTGCTAAGTGCATTTTGAGACAGTCCTTTATAATTAATTACTCATTTTCATGAATCATGCATCCATCCGAAGTATACCTGTTACCACTAAGATGGTGGTAATGGAAATTTAATAGCATTTTTTATTTTTTTAGTGCATTGTGGGGTTGAGATTTTTGTCCATCTTTGGTGGACATTATAGCTGAGTTATTTCAGTTAGACACCCTGACAGCCTTGATTCCCTGGGCTATATCTATACCTGCTAAATCATTGAATGTTCAGACACTGGTAACAGGCTCAAGTTGACAGAGATGCACAGGCTGCAAAGCTGTAGCAACTTCTCTTCTGGGCAAGGGATGTCTTGTGTGCAAAATCACTCCTGAGTATTTGTGAAAGAATTATGGTATACTCTGCCTGTGTGCCTGGTGCTTTTAACACAGTTTCAAATATTATTTTCATAGTACAATGTGTATATATATTTTTGTATATTTATGTTTGTTTGGTTTCTTATTTTTAATAAGAATTTCTTTTAATCCATGGATATATAAAACTTGTCTTAAAATGAATATAATGTTTGTTTTATCATGCTGTAAGTATGCTTTTTTCAGATAGGAGAATGTTTTGGTAACAGAATTATTACTAGTACACTATCACTACTGAGTAGTAGTATTTTATATAGAAGGTTATCATATCTAAACAAAGTCCTTAGCTATATATATCTTCAAAAAGCGTTATTAGAACTTTCCACCTAAGGGGTATCAATAGGAGAAATTTCTGGCTGTGGCTGACTGACTAATAGCTATGTTTGGTGAGGTGACATGGCCCTTTTTCATTTTTAAGTGGTATGTAGGTCTCCCATATTTCTCCCTTATCCTCCAGTCTAATTTTTTCTAGATGTAGCCTTCCAGACCAGCCTACTTTTTACTTTTTGTCTTGTTGGATGCAAGTGGACTAAAGGGAAAAAGTACTGTTCTGGGGTTCCTACCCCAGAATCCTTGGTTGTTGAGAAGGAAATTGAAAGATTATTTTGCTTTCATCATTTATAGGCAGGGTGAACAGCAAATTCCATAGTATCTGGGGCTGAGACACATGTATTCTGACAAAGGCCAAGGAGCGACTTTACAAATATAAAATAAAAATCTAAGGAAGTTGCAGTTATTGCAGTACAATAATAAATAATACCTATGCAATAAATAATACCTATGCAATCAGTGGTATCTCACTGTGGTCTTCATCTACCCAATGGGAGGATACAGAGCAGAGAGGCAGGCACTTACTGGAAGTTTGTAGTGATGTGACAGGGGGCAATGGACACAAGTTGCAACAAGGGAAATTTTGACTAGACTTTTTCCCCCCCTAGAGTGGTTAAGCATTGTCACAGACAGCCCAGAAGTCTTGTGGGATCTCCAACTTCGGAGATAACCAAAGCTCAACAGGACAAGGCCCTGACCAACCTGCTCTAGGTGACCCTGCTTCAAGCAGGAGGCTGTGCTAGACAATCTCCAGAGGTCCCTTACAAACTAAATTATTCTATGATTTTGTGAAACACTCTCTGTCCTTTTCCTTCACCATGAATAAGTTTGGTCTGTGATTCAGTCAGCTTTCCTAAAAGCTACACAATCTGACAATTCAGTTTTAATTTAAATGACTACTCTGGAAATTATGTGAATGGTATGTCATGTTTTAAAATGTGTTATAGCTTTGTAAGGGCCTCACCCTGGCACTTACTGTGGTAAAGCTGTCAGTGGTTTAAAAGCACAGTAGTGGTTATTTGTATTATTTTAATTAACATATCCTAAAGACCTCATTATAAATACCCTGTTACACTATAATGAATAATGATAGTTGTATAGATGTAGCACTGATTTTACAGTCCTGAAATTCTATTTTGAATGAAATCTAATGATCTGGAGATGTCATTCACTTTGGTGGCATGTTGCAGAATGCAAAAGATTTAATGGCATGCCTAAGCAAGTTGTAATTGAACTATCCAGAAATTTAATTTGGTTGCATGAAAAGGGATAATAGCCAGATTTTGTATTCCCCCTTCCTATAATACAATTTATGTTCATTCTTTAACTGTCTTGCAATTATCATCAGTAGCTAATATGAGTTTATCAACAAATCATCAGTAACTTAATTTATACACGTATTTTTAGGTTGTACAAGAATGAAAGTTTCATGGTGAATAATATTTTAGTTAACAGGGGAGGTTGCACTGCCAACTGCTATGCAAATTAAAGTCACTGAAGCATTGTTCAAGGCTCTTGTGCAGATCTATTCAGTGCTGCAAATATTTAATTTTATTCTTTTTAATTAATTAATTAGTGCTGCTTTTTGTATGATTTGTCATGTATTTCTGATGTGCACCAGAATCATAAAACCCGGCACAGCTGATAAGCATAGGAAGATCTCCTCTGGGACATTGTACCACTTTGGATTGAATGCAAAATAACAGATGCTTCGATAGTGATAATATTACCTTGCCCAATTACAGTGACTTAAATAACTGTACAAATGTTACTAATTCACAGGAATCATGTGGGCAATAATATTTACTTGAAATCAAACTGGATAAAAACTAGCAGATAAACCAAAACAGTTTAAAAATATGGTAACTATTATGAGTTAACTATTAACTATTTCGGTTGGTGAGCAAAGGTAATCTCAAGTAGAAAGTTTGCCTTCTGTAGTATGGGGTAAAAATTTTGAAAGTAAGTGGAAGTGTTATTTTTGGCACTGGCCAGTAATGACAGCTGGATTCCAACTTCCTCTTCACCAAGTGACTATATGAAGATGTAAGTACTAAGTGGCAGCTCACCTACGTCCAGCTGAATGGGCCTGGAAAGTATATATGTTTTCCAAGCAGAAACTTCAGTTCCTCTGCCTTTGCTTCTGCTCTGAGGCAGGTGGCCCATCAGCATTTCCTTTGACTCACATATTTCCACCACCTTTCATTTCTCAGTTCTCCCACTACAACTGTTGGACAATGCCTTCCTTGCAACATCCTTAGTTACAGAAGGAGCTACGTGAACTTTAACACTTAGGAATTAGGGCTGTTATCTAATGCAGGCAATATTAGACAAATGAAAATTATGTAACTTCTAAAATCTGAAACTACTTCTGTGAAGATAATGTCGGCAAGGGTGGTCAGTACTACAGAGAAGCTTCTATATGGGGAAAGACCATAGGTGAAGCAGAACTCTGCACCTGGAGGAAAAAAAAAAGAAACATTTTGGGATACAATGAAAATATAGAGAAGGTAAAAGATGAAGGGAATACTCATTTTTTTGCAACACAAGAAGTAGGTGGCACTTAAAGAGAAGGTCATGCAGTAGGTTTAAAACCTGCAACAGGCATTGTGTTTGCTTGTTTGTTTTTTCAAACACTGAATGATTAAATTGCAGAACTCATTGCCACAGGATATCACCCAAAAGTATATATGCATTTAAAAGGGACGGGATGTTCATAGAAGATGGGACTCAGTCATGTCTCTGAAGTCTGATGGTCCAGAGAACTCTGGATTGTAAATTCACTAAAACACAACTTGTTCAAAGACAGGAAGGTTTATCGAGCTCTAGATATCACATAGTTCTTACACAGTATCTGAGGTAGGATATTGAGTTATTTTGTATGGACATTTGACCTACATGTATAGATCAAAAGCTGTAGCTAGAGAATATAGCTAGAGAGTGTAGCCAGAGAAAGCTTGAACCATAGAGATTTTACTTTAATGCCACAGATCCGTACTTTAAATTTGTAGCCCCAGGATCCAACAAAAGCAATTATTTTCCCCCATTTTTCTTAAAATAGAAACTTATAGTTCTGTGAACACTGGAACCATTGAGTTTTTAATTTCCTTTAGAGTTGTGCCTGCTGGTTAACTTTGAACTTAGGAAAAATAATTACCATTGTGGCATTATAACACATTGGATCATTGATGTCTAACGGTCCTTCAGTTATGGCAGTAGTATGGTTTCTTTTCTCTATTCCATGCCAAAGCTGTTCATTTTTTTATTTTTAATTGAGTGGCATATTAAAAAAATTGAGCAAGAAACATGGGGAAACACATATGTGCACCATGATTGTATAAAGCTTGCTTTTTCAGGAGATGAGGCTGCGGCAATCCCTTTAATGTCCTCTGCCCTTGCTTTCTATAGTTATCTGCAACAGCTGCTCAGTGACACATTTTTAACCATTTCTTCTTCCCTTTGACTGTTCACAACCACTACCAATTCTACATAAGATGAGCTAAGAAATTTCAAATATTCTGAAACTATTCTACCCAAATAAAATAGAAAATGCGATCCTATCAAGCTTAAGACAAAAGAATTCAATATTAGATGACAGTCATTTAAAACAGATTTGTATGTTCCATTTCATCAACTTGAAATATGCTTTCAAATGATTCTCGACATTTAGTAATTATGCAGTTTTGATTAAATCAAACTATATACATAAACAATACTGGCAGTGAATCTGTCACCATTTGTTTTCAGAGATAGCGCACCATTGACATGAATACAGGAGTACCCTAACTTTCAGCTATATGTTTATTCTCATCGAAGACTCAGAAATGTTTAATTCCATTTTATGAAAGTCTGAACTATGGGGAAAAAGAAAGATTAAAAAATTAGTCTTATTTTCAATGCACTCCCAGGCACATTTGGCTCACAGATTTCCATCCTGCAGGGATGTGATTTCTAACATTTTTTCCTGCCTAAATCATGATGATTCTAGCAATTTATGAGAAGTTATACTTTATAAATGTAATTTATTTTACTCTTATATTGAAACAAAAATAGATAAGATTGAAAGACAGATGACTGAAATTACTGGTTTTGGTAGAAAAATTTTCAACTTTTTCTTGCAGATAGCTCTATTTGTAAATAAATGCTCAGCTAGTTTTGTACATTCTTGACATGGACATACACATTTGCATAGGTCCACAAACATGGTCAGCAGGCACTAGATGTATAAAAGACAAGAAAATATTCTGAACAAAACCCTCTTTCAAAGATGTTCTCCTTCAGTGTCAAATGCATAACCTTTAGTAGACAATATATTATATTTTTGCTTATTTTATTTGACTCTTCATGGTCTCCTGCTGGTCCGAATAAAAGCTTCCCAGATATTTGAGTCATTACAGCATGGCGTTTTAGATACTTTCCATGGTGCAAGTATGTTGAGTCACGAAAATGATAGAACAGTAGAAAATGATCTTTTAGCCTGGGTCCACCTAGCTCTATGTGAGGAAGAACTTACCTAGATCTCAGAGCAAAAGAATTTTGCTCAGAAGGATTGCTTAATCCATGTGTTTTTTAACACCCTCTGAATGGTTACAGTGCAGTTGTTATACTACTAATCATTCAAGACCCATGTCAGCTCATGCTGACATTGATATGGCTCAGCTGGCATTGATCTGTCCGTTCACTTCTCAGCTGCTCTGCTCACTGGAGAAGAAAGCAGAGACATAACTTCTACCCCACCTGCTCAGACCAGCTGAGGTACAGCCTTGCTTTTGGGACTCCAGACAACACAGTCAGGGCTCAGCACAGTGCTGAGGCTGCTCACCCCTTTCCAGTGACCCCTGAAGTAAAGATTTGAGAGGAAAAGGGCACTGGGTGCCTTAGAAACCTGCAGCCACCCTTCCCCAGCCAAACTCCTTTCTCCTCCAGCTTACCATTAGTAGTACCACCTTTAATCACTGAATCTCCTCCTTCAACTCCAGCACTGCCCAGTGAAATAATCATTCTTCAGACAAAATTACAAAATTTTGTAATTTTGTAATTAAAAAAGTTTGCATCTGAGGCTGTTAAATGAAAAGCTTATTCCCTTGGTGTAAATAGGCTTTGATGTAAACAGCTGTTTCAGACTCCAGAAGTGAGTGTTTGAAGACCTCTCCCAACTCAGCTCTTTCTAGCTGGCTTTACTGCTGCCATCCTGATGGCAGCTGATATGTTATGGCAGGGGTTTCACTGAGCACCTCAAGGAAGCTGAAAGGAGGAGACGAGATCAAGCCTTAATTTCCCCAGACCATTTGGTTCCTTTGCTATTACTGGGCCTTAGCAACCCTCCATCATCTTCTCATCATGGTACTCAAGATGACACATGAAGATCAAAATAAATCTATTAAAAATACATATAAACCGGAAAAAAAAAATTATACTGAATGTTCACTGGAAAAATGGCACCAATATATGCAGTATGGTGCCATAGATGCTTATATTAAAGCAATTGTCTCTGTAGACACAATGCAACTTCGATTAAGATTATTTTCATAGAATCATAGAACAGTTTGGGTTGGAAGGGACACTTAAAGGTCATCTAGTCCAACACCCCTGCCATAGGCAGGGACATCTGCAACTAAATCAGGTTGCTCAGAGCCCCGGCCAACCTGACCTTGAAGGTTTCCAGGGATGGGGCATCTACAACCTCTCGGGGCAACCTGTTCCGGTGTTTCACCACACTCAGCGTAAAAAATCTCTTCCTTAGATATAGTCTAAATCTACCCCCCTTTAGTTTAAAGCCATTCCCCCTTGTCCTGTCGCAACAGGCCCCGCTCAAAAGTTTGCCACCACCTTTTTTATAAGCCCCCTTTAAGTACTGATAGGCCACAGTAAGGTGTCTCCCAAGCCTTCTCTTCTCTAGGCTGAATAACCCCAACTGTCTCAGCCTTTCTTCATGAGAGGTGTTCCATCCCCCTGATCATTTTTGTGACCCTCTTCTGGACCCGCTCCAACAGGTCTGTGTCTTTCTTATGCTGAGGGCTCCAGAGCTGGACGCAGTACTCCAAAGAGGTCCATGTCTTTTCTGTGCTGAGGGCTCCAGAGCTGGACACAGTACGCCAGGTGGGGTCTCACCAGAGCAGAGCAGAGGGGCAGAATCACCTCCCTCGACCTGCTGGCCACGCTTCTTTTGATGAGCCCAGGATACGATTGGCCTTCTGGGCTGCGAGCACACATTGCTGGCTCATGTC
>NW_008825234.1:811064-815031 GCF_000699105.1 Pygoscelis adeliae
CTCCTGCTGGCCACACTAGTTCTGATACAGGCCAGGATGCCATTGGCCTTCTTGGCCGCCTGGGCACACTGCCGGCTCATGTTCAGCCGGCTGTCGACCAGCACCCCCAGGTCCTTTTCCGCCAGGCAGCTTTCCAGCCACTCTTCCCCAAGCCTGTAGCACTGCATGGGGTTGTTGTGGCTGACGTGCAGGACCCGGCACTTGGCCTTGTTGAATGTCATACATTTAAGATCTGCCAACTCTGTTCTGCTCCCTTGTCCTCAGGGCAGTTTCCCAGGGGTCCTGTTGACTAATTCTTTGAACAGCTGGAATTTTGCTTTCCTAAAGTTCAGGGTCCTGACTTTACTCTTCGCCTGACCCATATCCCTCAGGACTGCGAACTCCACCAGTGCGTGATCACTGCAGCCCAGGCTGCCTCCAATCTTGACATCACCAATTAGTTCACTTGTGTTGGTGACCAACAGGTCCGGTATCGCATCCCCTCTGGTAGGGCTGTCTATTACCTGCCTTAAGAAGTTATCCTCAATGCATTCCAGGAGTCTCCTGGATTGCCTACAGCTCACCATGCTACTTTTCCAGCAAATGTTGGGGTGGTTGAAGTCCCCCATCAGGACGAGAGCCTGCGAGTGCGATGCCTCCTGTAGCTGGAGTAAGAAGGCTTCGTCAATAGGCTCCCCTTGATCAGGTAGCCTATAGTAGACACCAACCACAAGGTTCCCTTTGTTGCCTTGGCCTCTAATTCTCACCCATAAGCTTTCAACATGTTTGTGGCTCTTCTTCAGACAGCTCTTCACACTCTACCCATTTCTTGATGTAGAGAGCAACCCCTCCACCCCTCCTTCCTTGCCTGTCCCTTCTGAACAGCCTGTAGCCATCGATAGCTGCACTCCAGTCATGGGGTTCATCCCACCAAGTTTCAGTAATGGCAACTAAGTCATAGTAGCATGACTTAGTAGCATGGTGGCTTCCAACTCCTCTTGTTTGTTGCCCATGCTGCATGCATTGGTGTAGAGGCACTTCAGCAATTTTTTCCACTCTTAGTTTATATTTTCAGAGTGGTAACTATTTCCATACCTAACCTCTGAGATTCCTAATAAGAGGTGGTGGAAAAAAAAGAAAATGTTTTGTAAAAAAATGAAATATGTATTTTTCAATTTTTAATTGAAATTCTAGCATTTTAAATTATTTTGGATTAAGTTGATTGTTGGGTAACTGGCGGTCACAGTCCACCACAGAAGAGAAATGTCATTATTAGATCAACTTATACAGTTGGAAAAAATAAGGTTTAAAAACTGAGTCCTCCTTCAAGTCTGAAGTTAAATGGGTCGAAGTTGAGATTTGTTTTGTGAATTAATTAATTCATGAGCATGCAACTATATTTAACTATTATTGCAGCCACTGACATATTTGGGAATTATTTTCTTCAGTAAGAAATAAAAACTATTTTGGCATAGTTTAGCAGGTCAGCAAGTGAATCAGCAAGCTTGTGAAAAGCCAGAACTGATGAAAGCTGCTGTGACCTTGAAAAAAAAGTCAGGTAAGTAATTCTTTGCACTTCATTCTGCCACTGAATTAATTATGTGGAAAAGGAGAAGTTGTCCTTGACTGTCTTCAGTCCTTGTTGTGAATCTGGGACCTAATGTAGTGGGTGAAGCCTGTTGTGCTTTCTGACCTGGGTTCCATACATCCATACTGCCAGCTCCTTGTCCTGCATAAACCCCCAGGTTTTTTGGAACATGTTCTAAGAAACTTAGATGACTGCTTTGCTTAATACAAGGTTGTTATGCAACCTGACTTGTTGTTCAGGATTTTTTCACTTAGACTTCAGCTTTCCTCAGTCCTACTCCTTCACAAAGCAGTGAAGCAGCTAATTAATCCCTGCTTCAACTGAGGTGCTGTAGTCATTTTGCCTGTGTTTCTTGCCATGATGAAAAGGAGGTCTCCATAAGTAGTAAGATAGGAAGTTATTTATTTATCTTTAAAAACTGTCACCAAAAGTAAGGAATATTGGCATGTATAGGATACATTTATGGATTATATTGCAGTCAAATAGAATAAAATCAGGCTTGTTTTTAAAATGGTGACGAAAACCATCTGTCAAACTTTCTTTTATGGAACATGAGAACGTCAGTCTTACAATGTGATCTAAAATTTAATTTCACCTTCTTCAGTTGTTGCATTTGGCTTATTATATTGCGACAATTTAGAAAAAGAAAAAAAAACACAATCCACAACTTCCCAGGAAAAATATAGCTAACCCACAAAACCATTTTGTATAAAAGTCATGCTACCAGTCTGAATTTAATGTGGCAGCTCGACATACAACAGTGATGTGAATAGAAGCGCAAGCTAGGCAGAGAGTGGGATGGCAATGACAGTGGTCTGCAGGCAAGGAAAGGAAGGGGCAAAGCACACGGACTAGTGAGGAAGCAGTACATGGAATAACAGGAGAAGACATTGGGTGTCAGACTTGGAGCCAGAAAGATTACAAACCACTCAGGAATAAAGCATTCTTTTCAACGTCTATGAGGAAGTTTTCCTATTTCTTTCTACATATTTGCTGCTTTTTTGTATTTCTGCTGCTTAAAAAAGGTGTTCATAGCTATTTCTTGTGTGCTTTATTTTTAGAGAACTAGGAGTAGGTAAGAACCTCCTTACACCCATATTTCTGAGTTGCTGCTTCAGGTTTAAGTGTTCAGCTGTGAGCTCTATAGTTTGAAAATTTGCTGCTTTCACATTGCTCTTTTAAACAAAATCCCATTGCTGAAAACAGAGATGCTTGCAAAAATTAGCCAAGGGCATTAACTGAAAGGAGTTGCTGTTTAATATTTGTCTACAGATAACATTAATCACAGTGTTTCTCTTCTTGAGAGACCAGCTGTTGGGTCTGTTTAAGAAATACACACCTATTAGACAAGAAGCTGAATAAATGTTGCTACTTATGTGAGAAATATAAAAAATTAAAAATATATATGTTTATATTTATGTATTTGGAATATATTCAATGAATTTGAAATACATATATATTTAAAGTATATATGTCAAATATATTTGAAACATATGTATATAGATAACATATTAAAAATACGTATTTATTTAAAATTTGGTGTTTAAAGGGTCGGACTGACATTACCACAGCAAAGCTTTTAGCCTGCCACAGGACTTTTGTACATGTTAGAGAGAAGCAGTCCCCAAAAAGTCTATTCAGATTCATTCCTCTAGGGCTTCTTGGAGTTAGGGTAGTTTCAGATTAGATGTTTATTCTACAGCTGGTTTTCCAGGAGAAACTGCTACTTAACATTAGTTGCAAAGTATGAATCTAAAAATATGAATGTTTTTATGCTGCAGGTAGAGCATTGGCAGTTTAGGAAGTAGGCTGACCTCAGCCGTTAGACAGACATATCCAATGACAGTGTGCTTGAAGTGGTAAAATAAGTTGTAATGTAAGTAAGTTATGTAAGCAAATCCCACAGGTTTTCCTCAGTCTTCTGCTACTTCCAGAGCTCATTAGTGATAATAATAGTGAGGTGACATCAGGAATAAAAAAGGTAGCCTAAGACCACCATTATTTTGTTTCATAAGTGGAGACTAGCTGTCTATGTCACTAGAAAATGTTGTATTTCACTGGAACCTCCATGACTGTTTTTCAGAAATTCACTCAAATGCAGGGGCAGTTCTTATCTGGACAGCAATGGGGTCCACCCCCATAGGAACTTCCTAACCCTCAATAAAATCTTACTGAGGTTCCCCCCCCCCCCCCCACCATTATTTTGTTTCATAAGTGGAGACTAGCTGTCTATGTCACTAGAAAATGTTGTATTTCACTGGAACCTCCATGACTGTTTTTCAGAAATTCACTCAAATGCAGGGGCAGTTCTTATCTGGACAGCAATGGGGTCCACCCCCATAGGAACTTCCTAACCCTCAATAAAATCTTACTGAGGTTCCCCCCCCCCCCCCCCCTTCC
>NW_008825234.1:815055-840005 GCF_000699105.1 Pygoscelis adeliae
CCCCCCCCCCCCCCTCTTGCCGAGTGTGGATGGCACATGTCAGCACCCAGCCCAGCACCACGCCAAGCAAGGACAAGAAGTACACACTGCCAGAAGTAGACTGCACTGCCCAGTGGGAATCCTCACCAGCTAAAAAGTGCTGGAGCCACAGTTTCAGTGATATTTGCCTCATTGTGATTAGAATTATTTCACTCTTTCAATTTAAATCTCTATTTTTAGAGCTTTTAATACTTGCTTCTGACTTAATTCTTGGCAGGTGACTATATGAGGTGTTGAAACATTTGAGCTCACACTTCCTCCTGCTAAACTGGTATTGCATGTATGTACAACTGTTGCATATAGCAGAGATTTCTGAAAGTAGATGCTACCCTGCCATCTATAGCTTCTTCAGAAAGCTTATAGCTGTCAACATGGCCTCCTATTAGCGAGGATCAGAGTAGTTCTGGAAAGTCATGTAGAGTCTCTGAAAATACCAGTCAGCCACAGCAAAATCATTTCTATGTTGCACAGCCATGTAGCAGTCCTGCTAAGCAGGAGGCTAAACAGAAATGAAGAGACCAATACGGATACTTCCTCAAAGCGAGGAAAGAGCCCAATGTATTTACAGCAGAATTAATTCCTGATTTGGGATTCACAGGTCACATCTACACCAGCATCAGAAAATATTCCAGGTCACTGGATCTCTGTATAGAGTCAGTAGACAACCAACTACAAGACTTTGGCATATTTTTCGTCCAGGTCAGGTAACAGGTCCCCCAAAGAATTAATGAGTATTTGAAAGAAGTGTGTCTCCCCCACACCCCCTCCCAGCTTGGAGACTAAACTTTTAATTGTTGCTTACTAACAGCCTCAGTGCCAGAGAATGGTACCCAGCACATTTAATTTGCTAGTATAGATATAGCCAGAGGGTCTATAAAGAGTGTTGTCAGAAGTATAGCAGATTTCAGATGCCATCTGAACTACCGTGATTCTTTAAGCTTATCGGGATTGTAATACACATAGCGAATAATTAAATGAGAGAAAACCTGAAATATGGCTTGAAAGCATTCTACTGATTTATTTAAAAATCTAAGTATGTTGATTAAAAACCAGAGGAGCACAACTCTAAAGTAAAACAAAGTAAAGCACAGTAATTCTGCAGAGAGTTTATTTTATAGCATTGTAAGTACATATCCCACGTATCATGCTCAGATTCTTAAAGATAAGATTTTAATTGTACTTTAGCCAATGAATTATTTCCAACACAAACATAAAACAATAACAAAACCAGCAATAGGCTTACCAATACTTACAACTTTAATTTTCTGGTAAAGGAATATAAGACCATTAGTGAGCTCAGAACATTGTCTCTCTGGAGTAAAATAAAATAGCTTAATATTTTCAGAGCTGCTTAAAGCATAGAGCTACTGTATTTTCTCGAATTAAAGTATTTTCATTTCATTGTGCTGAAGAAATAATACTTCAAGTATTTATAATGCATAGATATATAACAACTGGTATTTTTGTTTAATAGTGCATAGAAAATAAGGATAATGGATTTTTGAAAAGTAAGCTTCAGCAGCCTCAGGGACCTGAGGAAGCGATATATCGACAAAGTGTTCGAATGGCCTCTTAAAATTAGTTTCCTGGTTTACATGAGATGTAATATGCAAAGACAAGGTCCACCGATCTTATCTCTCCATTTTAAAAGCTTGCTATCCATGTTGGTAGCTTAACTGTTTGTACATTACAGTCCTTTTTCATTCATAAACACCTCAAAAAATCTCACTAACTGTGATGTTAGAGCAAAAGTGGAAAGGGCAGAAACAGAAGAAAGCATCTTGAAATGCTGGCACAGAAGAAAAAGCAATTACAATGTGGAAGCAATTTAAAATTCAAATACAGGGAATGCAGGTGAAATAGACCTGACACAGCCCCCCCCCCCCCCCCCCCCACCCCCCCGATCCCTTCATGAAGGTGAGAGGAGTCACAAAAAGCAATGGCATAAATATTTTTTTTAAAACAAATTGCTGGCTCTGAGACATTTAACTACCTTTAATTAAGTCAGGAAGAACAAGTTATCAGACTGTGCCACAGAAGTTTGCAGATCATTGCATTCCTAACAAGAATAAAGCTTTTGAAAGATCCTGCTTTCATTTCATAAAGCAGACAAAGGTAAGAAGAATTTGAAATATTTAAAACAGATGTTTGTGTTCTTGAGTTAAACATCCAGTTTTCATGAATCTTTAGGCCCCACTTGGGATCAGATATTAATGGGCCTCAGTAGCCTAAGACTAAGAGAGTGACGTTAGAAGAGGTTGGATATAAGTTCACTATACCACAGTGAATTAAAAGCGAGAGCAATTCACTCAGCTTGGATTGCATGTTCTGGCAAGGCGAAAAGGCGGACTATGCTGCACAACAGAAAATCAGGCTCCCACACAGCCATTTACTCCAGTAAGTGCACAAAATACTAACAGCGTAGCCTTTTCAGCAAGATACAATTAATACAGTAGATGTGGAATAAAACACTGTTTCAGCGTCCTGCCTTTCAATAGAACTGCTGTAAGAAAGATTGTTAAAATGTTCAGACTGGAAGAGCATACAAAGAAGCAAAGCGTAAGTTTTCTGGAGAGAGGAAGCAGCACCACACAGAACACCAGCAGGCTGCATAAAGATGGCAGCAGCTGCCATCAGGGGAACTTCTGATCACCAGGAATGATTTTAGATGTATCAGCATCAACGGCACTTCTTCACAGAATTTGTTCGGGAAACTTTCAGGGTTGGATATCTCATCTAATTTTAGGCGTGTATTTGCTGGACCGCTGAGATGGTCCCCCAAGTTACTCAGACAGTCAGTGTCACAGAAATAGCTAATCTTAAAAACATAATTCGACTCCTTCTAAATGCCTGTTTTAAGAAGAGATGAACTCCACCTTAGAAATTACTTTCTTTCCATCTTTGCATCAACTGCAAAAGTCCATATGAATCACTAAAATGTAGCTTAGGTAAGTTGTATAATATTAGTCAAATGTATTCTAGCTCAGGCATCACAAGAGCTCATAAGACAGAAACAAGAGACATACACAGAGAAAACAAAAATGCAGTTTAAGAGAAAAAACTAAATGAAAGTATATTAAATGAAAGAAATTTGAAGCCTAAAAATAGAATAGAATCATAGAATCATTAAGGTTGGAAGAGACCTCTAAGATCATCGAGTCCAACCGTCAACCCAACACCACCATGCCCACTAAACCATGTCCCTAAGCGCCTCATCTACCCGTTTTTTAAATACTTCCAGGGATGGTAACTCAACCACTTCCCTGGGCAGCCTGTTCCAATGTTTAATTACTCTTTCAGTAAAGACATTTTTCCTCACATCCAATCTACACCTCCCCTGGCACAACTTGAGGCCATTTCCTCTTGTCCTTTCGCCAGTTACTTGGGAGAACTACCTCAAAGGTTGAGGGGCAGGGGAAAGTTGTTTGCTTTCTTTTTACTTTAAGCTGGAAAAGTTCAGAGTTAAATTTAAGTCTTTCATGTTCAATGGACTTTCACATGAAAAGGAAGTTACCTATATTTTAAGCACTGGATACAAGGTTGCAAGTTTTAAAATGAGTATTAGTTTCTCCTCTGAGTTACAGTTTTGAACACAATTATTATTCAGTGACATGCAGTGATTAATATATTCGTAGAGAATTTTATAAAATCGCAAACTAATGATTGCATTAAATGAACCAGCCGAAAATGTTGTGCTATTTTGTTCTTTGTGCATCTTGCCTTGCCTAATCAGTTAAAATAAGGTAATTTTTTGAACGTATTAAGAACATCAAATTAACCATGAAAAAGAAAAAGAACATAATTTCAGTTAGAGAATATTCAATTCATTTAAAAAACAAAATTATGATAAAGTTGGAAGACTCCATGACACCTTCGCTGGAGATGCACATGAACTGCTGACCAGCACTTGCAATTTCAGCAGGCCGGTGAAATTATGCAGATGGGTACCTTAAATAGACACTGCTTGGACTGAAGCAGTTACTTCTAAATAACAGAAATTATTTTATACTGAGAAAACTTTCCTACTGTATTTTAGGTTAATCATTCAGGTCTGCTTCCTTTAAAGCTGATACTCCCTGGAAGCAGTGGCTCCAATCATCAGCCAGTTTTACTGACTGAACTTCTCATGAAGTCAGCATAATGAACTTCGGGGTGTAGACATAAATACCCTGCATTTTGTAACATTTAGCAGGATGATATTAGAGCCATTATCCCTGTTTTATTCTCACAGAACACCATTATCAAGTAATTACAAAGTACTTGGTTAAATCAATCAAACATCGATGCCACTGCTATCTATAGCTTTTATTTTTGAGGGAGTAAGGCATGAGGTACTATGGATTTTGTTGTATGTTACAAGAATTACAAGTCTTCAGCTCCTTGTACATGTTCTGGTTAACTGCAAGACCCATCTCTATCAAATGCAAAAAATGTAGTTATTTGTTTTTCCTGAAGCACAAATTTGTGATCTACAGGAATCCAACTTTACAAGGAACATGTTCTAATGATGAAAATGTGCATGAGTAACACAGATAGATAGACAGATAGAAAGAACAATCCTAAATCACACAGCAACCTGCATTTATGTCATTCCTCATATCTGATTGCACCTCACCAATCTCGGTTCAGACCCAGCCCCATAGACTTGTGAGCATCCAGATGACGTAGCAGGTCGTTGACCGCTTCCTCTTGGATTATGGGGGGTTCATCCTGCTCGCCGTCCCTGTTTTCCAGCTCAGGGCGCCGAGTACCCTGAGGATAACTAGTCTGACTGCTAAAGACTGAGGCAAAGAAGGCATTAAGTACCTCAGCCTTTTCCTCATCCTCGGTGACAATGTTCCCCCCCGCATCCAATAAAGGATGGAGATTCTCCCTGGCTCTCTTCTTGTCATTAATGTATTTGTAAAAACTTTTTTTGTTGTCTTTAACAGCGGCCAGGTTGCGTTCTAAAAAGAGGGAGTAGAAAGAGGGAAGACAATTCCAAGTTAGTGAGATCATGCTAAAGCCCATGACAAAGAAGAAATATCAGAATCTTAAACTCTCTGTGAAAATGCATTCAAGAAATGTCAGATCTATCCTGCAAGTTTTGCATAGGCTTTTTTAGGCTGAAGAAATAATTACACCCTACTTCTGGATTATTATTCCCAATATCTCACATTAGTTTGTTTTAGGGACCTGAAAAAGCAGCTGTTGAAAAAGCAGGCCAGTGTGTAATGTTGATATCTACTAGACATGGATTCCAACTTTGATAATGACAGGAAATAAATTACAATTAGATTGTTAAGAATTTAAATATTTGGCAAAAGAGAATGGCTTTAAGCACAGCACAACGGTTGTGTCCATATCAGCAAGTAGGAAGCAGACCCATAGGGAAAATCTTGGTGCCCAAGACCCTACGTTCACCCTATAACCCTTCCAAAGTACTCTTACCTAAAACCAGTATAACTGCTACATAGATTTTGGAGGAAAAATGAGTTTGGGCCAGCTGATATAGACTGTGGTTGCTGGATCATTAATCTTGCATGCTATTTATATAATATTGACTGTGAAAGATACTGTCATACATCTAGCTGTGATCAGGCATTTGTCTTGATAATAAATAGATGGTAGTACACGTATACACTGCGTATACTAATAGAAAAGTGTAGGCTTCCATCTTTCTTTCATGACAGGTATCTTTATGATTGAGAGGTGATTTTGCATTACTAAGACTATTTTCTGCTATCTGCTACAGAATAACTTAACTCTGGTTCTGAGCAAACAGTTGGGACTGTCCTCCCTGCCGCGCACCAGCGGGTAACCGAGCGAGTGTGCAAGTGTGCCAGTGAGGTGCGTGAGTGAAGAAGTGCACGTACTGTGTGAGCAGCTGCCTGCTACTAACAAGAGCGGCTTGATTTTATTAATAACAGCCTAATGACTAAAGGGCATTCTAAGAAATTCTGGTTGTGATCAGTGTTCTCCCCAGCTCAATCTGCTATCAGAGAAGGGGGATTACAATGGTCTGTCCAACCTACCTTTAGCTACCTCAAAGCAACCACCTAGAGTCTCTGTAAACACCAGACAAACATACCAATGTCTAATGAGTTTCATACCTTTGGCGCTTATTGTGTCTTCTTCTCCTTTGACTATCCAGAAGGCTTAGATAGCCCTGGACTAGATAGCAAGCTTTTAGACGGCTGAAGCAGGATGAAACCTTGCCACGGTGATGTCAAAATAATATGTAAAACCCTTTCAGTGAGGTTACTTTCTCTACTGTGGAGATGTGTGTATATCACACATATAAGCATTACATCAAAAAATTACTTCTTAGGGAGTTACATATCTTAGAAGATTTTAAATTCCCCTGCGCACTGATAAAGAACAAAGGAACTTTTGTTAAAGGCAAGTCATATTGTGAAACAGCTAATGCTCTCAAATTAGAAATCCTGAGCACCCCAAACATAATCCTTAGCGAATGAGTCAATTTAGAGAATAACATTTCAGTTGTATTTAAAAATATATGACTGCATCCCTCGATTTTAAAATCTTTTTGACTATTAAGAGATACCATACGACCATGAGCATAGTCAAAAATATCAGGTGAAACATTCACATCGGGTTATACTCGCCTTTGAATTTTGAATATGCTTTGAACCTTCAACATTTTTACACTGATGTTGAAATTTGCATCTCTTAGTAGTTCCAGTGGAACATAACATTAAAAGGTGCCATGAAATTGCATAGCTTGACAACCTGTAAATCATGGACTATAAACCTTCACTCTGTTTCTTCTCTTTATCAGCACTCTTCTATAGGTCTAATAATACATATTTGAACTAAATAGCAATTGTATTTTACTACTCAGTGTTCTAATCTGATACTTAAAACTAACTTTGCGACAATTTTTTTCCAGGATAAGGACCAATAAGAGATTAGAGCAAGCTGGTGGACAGAGAAGGTAGAGAACAGCTAAACATTCTGAAAGGAACTGGGAGATAGTGCTTGTGTATTTCTTTCAAGCCTGTCAAGCTTGCTGTCATGTTCAGACTTACTGGTTTTTTTTAAATAAAACTGCCTGTGTAATTCTATTTACTATATCAGCAACAGCAGAAGGGAACTAAATTCAATGACTGATGGGTCTGCTGCAGTCCTAAGAATAGTCATAAAAAGCAGTCACATTTAAAAATTAACAGTCAAAAAATGTTAATGTACTCTCTGATGGGTACATTTTTTCATTGTATTTAAGAGTTCTTGATTTCCAAATATTTAAACAGATCATCTCAAAAATATTTGTCATTTCCTAATTGTGTCCAAAGTATCAGAAAAAGAATTAATTTATAATCTCTATATTCTTAAAGTCTTTGCACTTCTCAGTCTGCTGTTTGTGATTTCCATTACCTGTTTTCCCCAAAGGTCACCTACGAGCTTGTTTGCTTTCATGGGATTACAAATACAGTCTGGTCACAGAGCAGCGGTAACTACATCTCATCTTTCTTTCCTAATTCATCCTGTTTTCCTCTTCTTGGCATATTCTCTGGGGATTTCATGCTTCCTCTTGCTGCATCACTGTTATAAAACTAAAAAATGTAGGTTTCACAGTGCTAATCTCACTTCCCTCATTTTTTTTCCTTATCTTAAACCTTGTAGTATTCTGAACATTACTATAGTCTCCCCAGCTCTGAGTGTGAACCAGCATGACAAAGAGCAATAATCTCTTGCATGGCACCTCTCCCAGCATGTGTAAAGGCATCCCGTTGCTGAGACACTGAGGTTAAAATGAATTCACATTGATAGTGCTTTATGATTACTCTTTTAGGTTATTTTGGTGATTTGTTTATTGTTTCTGCTTCTCTATTTATGCTGATTATCTCTACAGGAAAATGTTTCTTTACATGAAACATTGAAATATTTGATCTTATCTTTTTTAAAAATTAATACTGTATTTAAATCACTTCCTTAAATAAAATTTTATATTAGTTTCAGTCATAGTATTCTCCTTATCTATTGAAATATTCTGTTACAGTAGGCTTTAGAGTTTTACAAGTTACAGACACTACTTAATCCATTAAGAAATTATTTTGTTAGCTTTCTGCTGTATTTTACATAGGAAGGAGCTGATGCCTCCAAGATTAAGAGTTTCACCTTTGTCTCAAACGTGTTAGAACTAATTTTGTAGACAGTTTCCTCTGAGATCCAGCCCTCAGTATATCAGCACAGATTCCTGAAAAGGTTAGTGCTTGCAATCACTTCAGTTCGATAACTGATTCATATAAATGCGTGTTATGTGTGTTGAGATAGAAGAAGCAATACTAAGAAAATGCAACCCCCTTGGATTGTCGGTTTATTCTCCAGCAGGAAAAAAGAACCGCAAAGAGTCCCAAACATTTTACTAACTGGCAGGCAGTCATCATTGTTTGCTACGGGGTTGGATTACAGGTCAGGAATATAAAGGCTGCTTTTTCTATTCCCACTCCAGGTGTACAAGGCTGCCATGAACCCAGCTGAGTTTATGTTGAAGGATTATCTGGGAATAGTAGCTTCTGCACAAGATCATTGTGACTTTTACAGGTCATGTGGACATGAAAAAAAGAGGAGATAAGGATAGCACCCCTTTAACTTTAGCTAATGCCATACCTGTAATGCGTTAAGGACAGCTGGCTTCCTGACAGTGATTTTTCAGATAATATGTGAATTATATGAATAGTTTTCCAGTGAAATTATAATTTTAATGTCTGTTACAAGGCTTGGGTACACTTCACAACTTTTTTTATCCCTCTGTTTAACCTTAGGGAAATTGCCACGTGTGTAATTTCCAAAAATGTATAAGCCTTTCACTATTAATGGACTTCTTATCCTAAGTCAATTAAGAGCTTATTGAAAGTTCTGTCTGCCAAGACTTTTCTTCCCAAGCCTGTCTGCCTTTTCTTTAAGTTTCAAGAGCAGCATTTTCCCATATGATGTGTATTAAAACATGTCTATGTATAGGATCGGGAGCTTCTATACACTACCATAATACAAATAATTAAAAAAAAAATCTCAATATCCAGATTGGTCAAAGTTACATTGTGGAAAGTCTCTGTACTTAGAGCTGATAAAAATTCGTAACTGATTACAACAGATGAAAATAAACTCCTCCTACACTTTTAATGACAAAGGTATTCATTCCCTTACTGTAAGCATTGCCCCTAACGGGACTTTCAAAATTAGAATGATGAAACATCGTTGTAGGATTTAG
The DNA here is from genome assembly GCF_000699105.1 of Pygoscelis adeliae. Classification (NCBI taxonomy): domain Eukaryota; kingdom Metazoa; phylum Chordata; class Aves; order Sphenisciformes; family Spheniscidae; genus Pygoscelis; species Pygoscelis adeliae. The sequence continues at coordinate 824,309 of NW_008825234.1, forward strand.
TAAGTATCAGCACGCTGTTCAAAACTGACGTGCAAAAATTTTCATTGAGTATTCAGCACAGAAGTGGTCAATGGCTTCCACATTTAAGGTCTTCCGCTTATCTAATAAACTTCATATATTCATGTATGTTCTCATTCATTCCAGACCTCATTTGTTAAACACTACCTGTCCTTGAAAGAGTAATAAGAGCATGTCTAAAGCAGCTTGAACAAGTCACAAATTCAAACAGCTATTTGAAATTTTTGTATGTTTCTGCTGAAATATTTCAACTGTCTTACAACACCAGTTGCACACAAAAAATTAATTCCAGTCAAGATATGTCAAAGAATGAAAAGTTTTGAAATAGAAATCTTGCCAAATAAAACTATTGCGAGGAAACCCTTATTAATGAAAAACTCTCATTAGTGCTGTGGCATCTACATTATTTTCTGCCCCTGCTTTTGTATCGGATATCACTACAATATATTTTGAATACTGTCTCAGGACCACGCTTGGTATCACAGAAGTAGCTTTGAAGGAAGCCTATGCTCAGGCAGAGACTTCAGGTGAATTTCTTAATGTAACAGAGGAAGAATACCTGGATTCACTCTATTTATCTGAAATAGGTGCCCAACTTTGGCTTGTGTGGGCATCCTTGCAGGCAGCTGTCAAGCTGGGAGACATCTTCAGCAAGGGCCCAGGCCCCCACACCATAAGCACATAAACTATTCCCACTGAGCAAAGGGCCACAAGAACAGTTCTCATCCACGGGACTCCCAAATTACACAAGAGGGGAAGGGAGCAGAACGACGCCTCTGTGAGGCTTCCTGGGAAGAAGAGAAAAGGGAGCTTTTGACTCAGTTGCTGCAGAACTCGTAGTCTGCATTGCAGTCGATGGATTTTCTTTGATGAATGCTACCAACAGCAGGACTTTTGCTGAAGCTTTTCCTCAGACCTGTGCACCTGCAGAATACATTTCATTATGCAGCATAGGAGATAACCGTCATATATTACAAACAGCAAAAACGTACAAAGTAAACCCCTTGTACATACCCAGTATTTGATTTGTGAACTCTCACAACTTGGTCAACTCAAAGCAAATGTTTACTAGAACATGCAGAGGCACTTTTCCACAGCAAGAGGTCTTTCCATGACAAGTTTCAGCACTTGATACCAGCAGCAGCAGAAGCGGTTCTGTTAAAAAAAATTGCAACTGTTTTTGTCTGTTTGTTTGTTTTGCTTTGTTTTTTTGTGTGAGAGAAACATCTTTCACTCTTCTTTTTCATGGTGTTCTAAAAATCGGTTAATTTATGTTTAAAGAGAAAGAACAAGCCTGTGGGAAAAGATTAGGTCTAGGAAACTGTTCCTCAAAGTCTGAAATTTAGGGAAGTGATGGGCAAGTGAAACATGTGCTTTGAGACTATATTGCTTTCTGCAATGAAAAATCGATTTTCAGCAGACCTTTCTGAAACACATTACAAATTCTGAAAGTGTAAGAAAATCCATGGATTTTACTTCTTTTATTTAATTTTCAAATAATCAGAATTTATTTAAATATTTTGATCTTGATTGACTTACAGCATATCCCTGCACTTTGAGGGATCTAAATACAAAGGGGTTGGATTTTCTGGTTTATGCAGGGCACACTGGGGAATCTGTGCACAGAAGGTCAGATATTACAGATGCTGTTTACTTGAGCCTCTGTGTACCAAAGGGGAAAAGTAAACTCCCTGCAAATCTTCTCACACACAAAAAAATATATTTCTGCAACACTGGAGAGCAGGCTGAAAGTAGAGAAAAACAGAAATGGTTTTTAATTAGGCGACCACTTTTACAAGATTTTAACTAATTCTAAATCCACCAAATGAGATAGATTTTAAATGACTGTAAGTCTGCACATATAGAGGCCTAAAATTCTTGTCACTGACTAATACTATGTTCATCATTAAGCACCTCTACTTGCAACACTGACAAAAATATTATGCTGCCAAAAAGATGAAGTATTATCAGCACAAGCAGAGGCAACGTCCCATGTAAAAAGGAAAAAAAGAAAACCCCCAAACCCTGGTGTTTTCCATTTCATTTCTCCCCTACAAAAATGACAGTGTTTTTTAAAAGGTATTCTGCCACAGTGAAAGATTGCAAGGCTCAGAGATTGCACATACATTCTCTTTTTTAGTGCCAGTTTTACTCATAGGTAAAATTATAGTTATGATTCTACCTGCATATGTCAAGGTGCCATGCATTCCCCAAGGATGGAGAGGAGAAAGTCCTTGGAGGAGCTGCAATTCTCTTTGTCAACTCCCCTGGCCAGGCAATGGGAGCTAGATGGGGTAGTATCTCCATACAAAATACCTGCCTAAATAACAAACGCAATCTTGCTTAGGGTGATTATTCAGCTGTGCTAGCTAATACGATAACAAATCATGGTGGGGTTTTTTATAATATCCAGATTGTTTTAATCCTACATAATTTAGTGGCCTACTTGTAAATTTCTGTAAGATACATTATTTTCAGCTTATTCAAATCAATACACTATTTCAGCTGAGGCAGAATGTAGAAAATGGAATAATGATGACTGGTCGTTACTTTTTAAATCTAAATTGTAATTCACACTGAACTGCAATAATGTCAGCAAATGAACGCAGAGGCCCAAAAGTATTTTTCAAAAATAACACTGAAATTTCAAAGGAGGAGCAGTCTTTTCATACTTTTTTTTATCCATGAAAGGTCTATTTCAAGATAAATAGTAGAGAAATCGTAAGAAATGTTAATATTAATGCAAAATGCATTACCTATAACATTATACCTACACTGGGTTTCCAAACACAGCTCCTGGAAGGTTTTTTACGACCAATGTTAGCACTTACTCAAAATAGTAATGGCACAAATTAGACACAAGACTTCATAATTCAGAACACAATTTGCAGATTCAAACAGAGATACTATCAATGGTACACACAAAACTGGGCTTGCAAATTAGAGACTACTTTTGAAAATTTGGCCCATTTCAAAAGCTAATCATAGTGGACTAGCTTGACTAATTTTAGCAGAATGGTCTAATATTACTGGTTTCTAACATTGAAGGAAAACATCAGATTCCCCCAAACTTTTTAAAGTAAAGAGAGTAGCACCTGATCATTGGCTTCAGATTTTACTTTTTACTTCTTAGTGATCTCAGTGAGGCAAAAGTTGGATCCTTTGACAAATGAGAACAGCTTCAAATACAAAGAAGTGGTTTAGGGAAACAAAACTTAACAATTTTAGTTGTAGTTTGCTTTGAAGTTCTTGGATTTAAATGACCCTGAAATACAAACAGGGCAAAACCTCATGAACCAGGTTACCATACTGTAAGTGTTGGAACTAGTGTTGAGCTCTCATTCTATGATACAATGGAGAAATATGCTTGACTATGCTAGATGTCTTTACATTAAAAGAAAAGGGGGGGGGGGGGGGGTTTTTTAAAAAAAATTGGGTTTACTATTCTTAGTGTTCTTACAATAAAAGAAAAGGGGGGGGGGGGTGTTTTGTTTTTTTAACAAAAGCATCTGACCTTTCTATAAGAAGACTGTCTTGATGTTGTGTCTTGAACTTTCTTTAAGGATACACTGAGGCCCCTTTTTGAGATCAAAGTTGTACTCAGTACTTCGTAGTTTTCCTTAGTTTAAAACTAAACAAATGCTTTCTGAGCATATGAAATCACTTGGCACAGGTTGGCGTCAATGTTTTGTTTTTTTAACAAAAGCATCTGACCTTTCTATAAGAAGACTGTCTTGATGTTGTGTCTTGAACTTTCTTTAAGGATACACTGAGGCCCCTTTTTGAGATCAAAGTTGTACTCAGTACTTCGTAGTTTTCCTTAGTTTAAAACTAAACAAATGCTTTCTGAGCATATGAAATCACTTGGCACAGGTTGGCGTCAACTCTTTTGGGTAAAATATTTACCTAATAGATTAATTATGAAAGCACTAATTATTCTGTATTTTTGTAAGGCAAACTGTTCCTTTCTGGAAAAGCTTCAAAATTCTGACCTAGTGAGGCATTTCTGTCAGGCACTAAAAATTAACATACAAATTTACTGAACCACTAACAAACTTTGATGTTTTAATTCTTTCTGCTATGAAATGGGATGATCTTTTATTTCAGGAGTAATCTTTGATGTTGGCAGTTACACAAATAAATTAGGAAAATCCCAGTGACAGGAAAGGTGTTGATGAATTACGGCATTGCACGAATAGATTCTTAAAAGTGCAGATGACTGACTCACTACAAATAAATGTATGGTTCATGTAAATTCCTGCTAAATTAACCCAGACAAATATGTTGCCTAATCAGTACCCTATAGCTACTGCATAGATGTATGGAGAAGTAGTTTTACAGACATAGTTCTTTAGGAAGTGACTTACCGTTTCTTCACGAAACAGTAAGTTCACGAAACAGTGATGATATCTGTTTCATTCAGTGTGGTATCATATTTTTAAACTTGTATAAATAAAACACAGGTTGCAGATAATATAGAAAAGAGTAGCAAGATTGTTCAAAATCTTTTTCTATGGGTGGTTTAAAAGACATAGCCCAACACATTGACCTCACCTCCAGCATTTTCATTAAATTGCGCAATATTTATAACTCTCAAGTAACAGAATCAGTCCATCTCACTCTTCCTATGAAACACTGCGAAACTGGCGATGGCCTATAGTCAAATGCCGTAATGGGGAGAGGGCAGAAGGCAGCCCCCTCCACTCTGGAATTCTCTTCCTAGTCAAGAGGAGAGCACAAATCTGGCTTTTAGGTCACCATTCAGTTTCAGACAAGCTTAGAGGTTTACTAATGTATTTTATATTTATCAAAGGTCTTTGCACTGACATGATACTGAGCATGAACTGTTAGTTCTCACTGGTGTGCTGTTCACCACACAGAGCTGTTCTTGCGGATCTTCCTTCCTACCTTAGAGGAAAGCCTTAAGCAAATTGCAAGATCTTTTGAAACTTTCTCAGGAGAGAGTTGGAAGAAAAAAGATATATCTACCTTAGAGTTTTAGTTTGGATTCACTTCTGAAGTGAATCTTCTGACTTACCATGCTTGGGTTGGTACTGTGGAGTGGTCTCAGAGTGCTTAAACTGCATTTGGGTATTCATCCAGGACGACAATGTGTTGGCTGGAAATAAATTGAAAGGTGCTCTCCAACTGCTGGGGCGTTCAGCTTGGGAGACCAGACAAAGATTACTCTCCTTGAAACATGTATTGTGTAGGCATAAGGTCCTCACACCTGTTCTCTATTTCTGCACCATATTTTTGGACCATACTAATTACATTACTGCTTGTGTAGTCATAGCTGGTAAATTCAAGGAGTGATGGAATATTAGGGGATATTTTGGGTTGGCTGTTTTTTGTTTACAGCATTTCAAATCTTCCATTTCCTGGGACATACTCAAATAATTTGTCTCAAGTTTCAATTTATGAGGGATTTACTAGTAATACTGGCTTCGGAGATTCTCTGTTCTATCCACTCCCCTAGCAACTTATTCCCCTTTACTAGGTAATTTTTAACATTGATTTGTTCAGGGATGTGGTCTACAGCAATACAAACAAAATTGTTTTGGCACAAGCCAAGGGGTAGCACACACAGCATGGATGTGGAAGTTTCTTAATCAAGTGCTATCACCAATTGCTCTCATAGTGGAACTATGGGCTCAGCTATTAAAACTAAAAAGGCTTTCTCACCTTGCAAAATTTTGCTTTTCAGATTAGGTACATATATAGGATACACCCCCAAAATAAATAGATTGCTCCTTTGCTTTTGAATTAATCATATGACTTTACCCAATAATTAATCCTATTTAACATTATTTTGTTACTCCTAAATTTAAAACAGCCTCAGCTAATGTCTTTTCTCTTTACATAATCTATTATTGATTTTTTTCCTATTCTCCCACAAATGTAAAGTCACAGGCACTGCCTCAGAGCAGATTAATTTCTGTACTAGTTAATGTAATAAGTGTCTTGACCTAATTCTGTTAACTATGTTCTGAAGTTAGTTTTATTCCTCCAAATTCCTAGTTTATTTATCCCAATAACTCTCTTCCAATAAAAAATAAGCCTAATTGTACAGAGGGAAAATAGGAAAATAGAGATAATAAGTGGTTTGCCCACTGAGACTTAAGAAGTCAATGACATTTTTCCAAGTGAGAAGATTTCTTCGTTATTCTTTAGCTCTCCTTGCATCGCAATGTTATTTCCTCAACCCTCCCTTGGAATTTTAGGATCACGTTTAAATATGTCATAATAGATTAAATCAGAAGCTTTGCATCAGATACTGCATGTATCTTTTTTTTTTTTTTAAAAGAAGCTGTTGTTTTGGGTTTTTTTACCATGTATTGAGTTTTCTTTTTTCCGTAGGATTTGCTGTAACTGACTGCTGTCTATGAGTGACAAATGAGACACAGTGAAGTCTTATACATGACAGACAAAAAATTTTCGTTCCAAATCAAATTTGATTCCTCTTGTATTACTACCTGAATTGGAGCCTCTTTTCTTGTTCTTCTTTGTAGGAGCATAGAACTGAACTTCACTTTGTTTGGCACTTTGAAAAAGTCCAAACTATATATGGTTGAAGTTTCTGGGTAGATCTTCTTGAACTATTTAGTAACCCAGATTGTTTCCACAGTTCTACACTTCCTTAAAAATTATATTATAATACTTCATTTTTAATTCAGATTCCTCTTTCTCGATGCTGTTTTTCTCTGGGCATAATTAACAGCAGTATCTTCAGGGCCAAAAACACATTTGAGCTTTTGAAAAACACTTTCCTTTCTATTTCCATCACAATGATAACACAAGTAAACATATCACTGCATTCATTTTTAAATATTGCAATAGAAGACTAAAGCAGTTCCTTAATTTATAGAACCTAAAATAGAATAGTTTGCTTTCAAAGGAGAAGAAACAAAATTAAATAGAATGAAGAATGCTAGAAGCAAGTAAACAAACAAAAAAGTGCTGTCAACATTTTTGCAGCAGTATTTTTTCTGCTTACTATACAAACAGCAATCCATACAATCCCCTTTCATTCTTCAGCAGACAAATTCTAAGTCAAAAAGAACTTATTTATATTAATTACCTTTTGCCCAAATGATCCTCTTGCATAAAACATTAACAATGGCTTTTGTAATATATCCTTGGCGAGTGGAGAATTCTTCAGCTCTCTGATTTCCTGTTTACAGTGAATGGCCTATCCATATATATCAAATTGAATTGAATTTCAGACCCATCTAAAACCATAAATTCCAATTGGTATCAAAAGTAGAAGGAGGCTAACAATTGGTAAGAGGCCACAAAAGTAGATGATGATTACAAGAAGAATTAGAAGAATTCAAAGTCATGAGTGATCAATTAAAGTATATCTAAAACATCAGATAATAATTATATGCAGGTTGTTTTAACAAAATTATTATCTCTTGCTTAATAAAAACTACATCTGAATGTATGGAGAAGAGGCCACTGACTTGATCAGAATAGTAACAGCATTTTTACACAAAGTATGACATTTACAATTGGATCTTCGTCTCACTGAAGCTCACTGCAAACTCCCTTGGACATAAATCTTAGTAAGAATTCAGAGTAAACAGCTCACCTCTGACAGAAAGAGTAGCAATTGAATCAGTGGCTAGTTTTATGCATTGTCTTTCAGTACATTAAAACAAAATTGCTAAGAAAATCTGAAGGAACTGAATGGAACAAATCTGTTATTGAACATGCCAGTTTCGTAAAGGAAATGACAGAAAGGTGGGGGCAAAAAAGCAAGTAACAGGACTATAGACACTGTTCTTTATATTGATTGAATTTAGAACTTCTGCTGTGATATGCACTCAAAATCGTATCTAAGCCCTGCCTCCACTATTTAAATCCCACCCGGGATCTAGAAAACCCATATGGTTTTACATTCCTCATACAGGGTATCTGTGTAGTTGCAGCATATTGGATACAGGTGTCGCACTTGAAATGGTAAAAGTCTGAGAACATCCCCTCATATAAAATACTCTGAATTTGAGAGGGCTCTTCTTCCCCTGATACTCTATCAAAGTTATGTCTACTTTATATAGTTTTGGTTGAATAACTACCTTTGCTGGGGTACTAAGATCACTTGGGCCATACTGGGCCATATACTATTTTTAATGCAACTAAACCAGATGCCATCTTGGCTTGCACACAAATTTATTTTGGTAGCTCCACACATGCATCCCCAATTACTATTAGTGCAAGACATTTTAGTGTCTTCAATTGACACCCAGCTTTTTGGTCTCTACCTTACTTTAGAGAAAAAGCCTGTTCTCCAGAACAGAAGCCTCCCCCCACCCCCCAAATCAGGACTGAACTGGGTCATCTGTCTGTGCGTGTGTGTATGAGACAGAGTGAATCTCCTAGACACTTCTTCAGAAATACTGATCCAGCAGGGTTTCATTTCCTCTTCTGTACGGTGGAAAGGGTGGTTATCCCCTTGAGCTTTATTCCCCCTTTGCACATTTTATCCCCTCTATACAGCTATAGGGTTTCATTTCTTACCTCTTTGTGCTTCATTGGCTCCTCTATAAATTCAGAGCTCCTCTCCTCTAGGGAAGAAGCAGAAGACTGCTCCTTGGCCAAGGACATTTAAAAGGGGTTCTTCTGATTACTCCTCATCATCAATGAAAGTCTTCCCACAGCTCTCTCTGCTCTCTCCCCTGCTCAAACTTTCAGCAAGTCCTTAAAGGTTTGCCTACATTGCCTTCATACTCCACCACTTCGTTGCATTAGACCACAAGCAATTTATTTTGGCTTAACAGAACACTCATCATATGCAGAGCCATGAATTTATTAGTAGTCTAATTAGTGTCTTGGCAGCCTAATACAACAAAGACATATATTAATCCAGTTACAATGATACTAACACATGTATTCCAAATTATCCAATTATTGCTAATCCCCATTAATTTTATTCTTTCAGTTATATGCTGACTTTCTGCAATCTAACCCTATCTCCTAGTGTTACGCTTACCCTTCCCATGTCCTTCAGGATCCTAAAATTGACACTGCCAGCCTCACCTGAGAAGAGGAAGGGTTTGCACTGAGTCACCAGTGACCTGAGTTCTCTGCTGGGAAGAGTCTGCTCTTGCTTTTCTCTTTGCTCTTGGGTCTCCTTAGGGTTATTTTTATACAGGTCTTTTTGACTGCCCTGCCTCTTCTTATTCCCCTCAGGTTAGTTACACAATGACCACTTATTTTTTTCATCGCTATACTTACTTAGACCATACAATTGCAGAGTCAGCGTTCAGCTAAAGCAAAACCAAGTTGAGCAATAGCCTCCTAACTCTTAGGCAATTTTGTTGTTACAGATCCATAATCGCCCAAGACAACTGCTGAAAAGACCTGAAGTTAGTCATTAAGTTCATTAGAAAGCCTGTGGTAAGCTGCTTGCAGTACAAAGGTGTATAAAAAACACTGGTTGCTTTTGTTTAGGTTCACTTAATCTTTGCATTTAATTCCTGTGTAATGACAGGAAATAAGCTTAATCAATACTTTATTTGTCTATTCTATGAGTATGACTGAATAATGTAGCAATAAAATAAAATTACAAATAACTTGGTAAAGGTAGCTAAATGTCTTTGGAAAAGTCATTTGGTATGAACATTTGGCACATGTTTTCCTGCATCTTAGAATACAAGTATGACTGTAAACCTTAGAGCTTAAAAGGGAGAGAAAAAATGCATTAAAAAAAAAAAAAAAGAATAATTTGTGGTACCAGAGCACATTGCAAATTTTTGCACTGTTGTAGAATGATGAGCAGAAGAGGGATATTACAGCTGCAATGAACATTTTCTTTTATTTCCTATTCTATTTTGCATGGGGACTATTAAATATAGACTCAACTAGCATTTTTCAGGCAATAAAACCAGCAGTAAAATTCTTACTTCCTTCTAATTGTCCACTTTTACATTTTTTTAACAAAGCATGTTTGTCTCAAGTGAAGCTGCAGCCACTTCTCTTTGAAAATGAGCTGAGAATTGATTCAAAAAGGTATAGTATAGTATAGTATAGTATAGTATAGTAATGCAGCTACTTGAACAATTCAAGAAATGTATTGCACCCTTGATTCTGCTCATGAATTACCCATAAATGAATCAACAAATCCATAAAATCATGTGCATCAGTACTGAAATTTTTCAACAAACAAGGCTATGGAATTTTTGGCAGAAGTAGGCCATGAATTATGTACTCATAAGTTCCTACCTGATTTATTTATTGGTCGCCCAAACCACTAACATTGCCTCTGTTCATTGATTATAACTTATTAATGCTTCGACTTACAATCAAGCTTATTTTCTTTGTGATACACATTTTCTTTCTTAATTAAATGTCTTGGCTACTTGCATACATTCATATGATTGAATAGATTTTGGTCAAATACTGTTGAAACATAAATAATGAATCTAAGCAAACAAACTATGTGATATGACAAATAGCTCACAATTAGGCTTATACATTGGCTACCAAATTTAATGAGCAGAAACCCAAGTGAAAGGGAAAGCTGAAAGGAGCATCACACGCTATTGCAGTGACACAGGCACTCCCCAAGAAGGAGGGTTTTCTGTATCTTAGTGCCTGTTTTCAGAACTGGTAATTATTTTGGTGCCAAGCAACTGTTGGATAAACCTGAGTAGTACCAGTAGGTTTCCAGAATTCAGCTATTCCCCCTCTCACAAGCTGAGCACTTGTTTGTGCTTTCTTTAGCCACAGAATACTGTATTCCCTCTCACATATTGGCATAGCTTCCACAGAACATCTTGGCATGCTGCTGTCTGTAAAGAACCAGCACACACAAAATACTACAGTTTGCAGAACATCAGCTCCTCCGTTTGGTAATATAAGGCAGGTTTGAAGGACAGGCAAGTAAAAAAAAAAGTGCTTAAGAACGCGTATTTTAACAGCAGCTTCAAGAAACAGTACTACAATCTTTCTTGGTTTCACAGAGCCATTTAGCCACTTGCTTGCCACTTACTACTTGCTTCTTTTACTCAGTTGGTGATGAGTGATGGAAGTCTACATTGATGTTTTCAGTTATCAAAATTGTCTGCTTTTGAAGTAAGAATACATACTGATCAGTCCAATATCCCACTATAAACACTTGCTGGGAATACATCTTTCAGAGACCAGTTGTTCAGATACCCATTTCTGATAGTCTTTCGTAATAACCTGCTCAGGGCAGCAATGACGAATTGGTCTCTTGAATAGCCTGGAATGTTGAACTCCTGATTGATGCAGTCAATACTCATTCCTGCAACAGTGACAGCCAAAAGAGTACAGGTTTGCCCTAGTCAGTCCTTGACTTTGGCAGTAGGGTGCCATGGTAAGGTGTACCTGTGCCTGAAAAAGGGGCCAGGAGCTGGAAGGGATGGTTTGGCAAACTTCCTTACCATCTCTCCCACCCGCTGCTCAAGCTGTCTGTGACAGTGTGCTCCCACTCCCTGCGTAAGCAATGACCACCAGTGGGGGTCATGACGGCTGCATCCAGCTGATGCTGGACTTTGGGGACGGATGGCAACATAGTAGCTAAGCACTGTCTGGAGCAGTGACCCAAGCATCTTGCTGGTATGCAAATATGACTGTAAGTCAATCATCTTACTCCATAAATTGTGGACAGCCCAGGGTCCGTTGAGCTCTCCTGCACAGCAGCGGGCTGCACGGCGGGATGTCATCTTGAGTAGGGACACCTCTCAAGGTTACTCCTCGAGGTTGAGAGATTCCTTGCCACAACAGATACTTGGTAAGTGACTAATAGCATGCTAAACTTTGAAATCTTAGCTAAGTGATATAAAGGATTAATCGCTCATATATAATCCTTTAGACATAAACCGTTGACCAAGTCTGGGACTAGGATTGGATCCAGCCGCACCTAGACTTCTCTAAGGGAAGGAGTTTAGAAAGCAAGGGTGTCCTTTCTGAACCTCATGACTCAAGGGGAGGGTCTCCCTGAACAGTTTTGTCTGACCCTGTCCTCTATGCAGTAAATAATCAAGCGTACCTTGCCATCGAATCTTGTTAAATCACTGTCACATTTACCATTGCACTTTAACTCACTGTTTCCTATCAATAAAGTGTATGTTGCTTCTCTCCTGCAAGTGAAGTGCAGTCTCACTCCATCTGCAACACTGTCTCCCGTAAAGGCATGAGATGCTTATTTCAATCACCCTTTCTCAGTAAACAGTTGTTCAAGGAAATTTTTTGTTTGTCTGTTTGAAGTACAGCAGCCTCTTGCTTTCATTTGATGTTACGGATAATTTTACTGCCTCTTTCCATTTTGCTACTGCCATATGTACAGCTACAGTTTCTTACCCTACGCAATGAACTGAGTTCTGGGACAGTGAGTTACAGGGTATTTGATGCACATTATAGATTTGTGAGAGCAAGGAAGCGTTTGTCTTGTGAAGCGAAATAAGATACCTGTGAAATTTTAGTAATTTACCATTGTATATTTTAAGCATACTCTGGCAAATTACTGTGCTCTGCTGGGTGTTGTTACTCCCTGTAAATTGCCCCTTACTCAAGAGCTTAATACGCAATAAAATAAACATGGCAAGTGACGAGTAGGTTGAGATGGGGGTCTAATGCCGATTGTCAGCGTACTAGTGTCTCCCTTACTCCTTCTCCTAAATTGGGGGATGGCTAAATAGCAGCATCCTCATCAAGACAGGCAGCAGTTTCCTTGGGACATGTGGCATTTTTACCTTGCCTTACATGTGATTTCCAACTCAGAAACTTCTAAATTGTATTCCTTAGAAAAGTATGCTCTACTTCCCCATAGCTGTGATCTCTTCCCCCAACACCAAATTAAATGAAGGAGCATTTATTTTGGTAATAAAATATTAAGCATAATGAAGTTCACAAAGCAATTAAGTTTTACAAAAGGGCCTTTTTCCTGATGAATACAGCAAATACTAATGTATAAAAACTAAAACTGGAACATCTGCAAATTTTGGAGTTTATATTAAAACAACCACCTGACTTCAATAGCTGTGTGAATGTTTTGTATAGACAGAGAAATGTTTACAATGTCTGCATAAGACATACCTACATTTCCTGGAAAATCTAATTATACCCTTTCATCCACTTCTCTTTAAAAAGCCTTTAACCTTGACATCTATTCGGCTTAGTAAATAAATTATTTATTGTTTTAGTGGTAATAGTCTTCTGTTTCCATTCTCTAGGCCAAGTATCATCTCTGGATGTGTGCTTGTTTGTGCGAATGCGAGCATATGTATGAAAACAGAAGGAAATAAAGAGCAGGTCTGTAATATGGTATCTTCCAAATTCAGCAGTTTGCATCTGTTTTCATGGATACTGATTTTATTAAAGTCTTTCAGACAATTTTCAATTTTCCTATTGTCAGCTAAGTCAGATCTTAATGAAACTTTTTGGGCATTATGTAACACCCCAGAATCATGAGTTTGACTTAAATTCATGGTATATTACTGAAAACATTCAGCATTCTCTTTTGTATTTGCATTTTTGCATTTGATATTTTTTAGATTTTTATGAAATCTCAAGGGCTAGAAATTTTCAAATAATTGCCTTATTCCAAATTATAGGATTTAATTAATCCAGAAAAATAAAAACTGTCATCACTAAAATAGCTACTTGACAACTAGCTTCCATTTGTTATATTTCAGGAATAGCAAAAGCAAAATCTTTTGCAGGATCAGGGACGCAGTGAAACTGAAAAATTTACAAACAGAGGAGAGGGAAAAATGCTTTTCACTAGTAACAAACTGATCAAGGCATCAACTCCTAAAAAACTCAGAGGTTTCTTAAGCTATTAAACTTGAGTGTCCCTTGAAAATACAGACATTTATTAGATGAGACTATCACAAATTGGCTTAGCTCAAATTACATATAAAATAATGAATTTTTTTTTTTCTAATCCTCCCCCAAATCATATGTACCCACTTACTTTCAGTACAGCAACAGCATAGGAGAATATAATTTTGTGAAGTGTACTCATTAAATCCAAAAAGAACTAAGCATTAGAAGTTCCTTAGCTGTCTGATGCTATCCAGTTTTCAGTGAATTCCATAAATCATTTATGTAATTGTCAACGTTAAGATAAGCTTCTCAGGAAGTTATATATTGTGTGCAAGGCTTATTATATCCAATTGACAAAGATTTTTAAGTTTAAAAAGTACAGCTTGTAGATAAATAGAAACATTCTGAAAAGTAAGGGCTTTCTATTCTACTTATCTCTGCAAGTCGTTTCCCACATATGTTCCCTGTATATTATCATACTGCTATGCCATTTATTTTATATTTACACAAACTTGCATCTCCACTTTTTAATCCCCACTTATATTTATGAAAGAAGAGCATGAAGAAGAACCATGAGGAGAAAAGCTGGATGTGGTAAGTTTGTAATCGCAGCAAAACTATTATCCGTACTAGCAAATATCCATCATGACAGCTGCTGTTATTTGCTGGTTCCTGGCAACTCCCAGCCCTTGGAGCCTGGGGCAATCCATCTCCAAACAGGCTGCAGCTCATCTGTGTGGCTTTGCTTTCCTTGATTGTCTTTAACCTTAAGGAGAAAGACTCACACCTCTCAGTGCCAGCACACTCTGTGTGCACTTAAGTTTGTATGGTCATGTTAGGCTGTGGCCCAGACTCATCTCCTCTAACATTTCACACTGCCAGTGTGTGGTCACAGACTTTTCTACAGGCATGGAGTGAGATAAATGGCTTTTTTAGGCACAGGATGGACTGGGGCAGATTGGCTTTAGTGCGAGCTCCGCCTCTTTAGGAGAATGGCACTGACTCCTTGCTGCATGGCAAACTCCAAGCCTCCAGGCACGGCAAAGAAAACAACTGAGGCACAGATGGAGCACCCCTGGAGAACAACTGAAACCCCATAACCCTGCAGAGCAAACTGACTTCTTGTCCACCTCTCTCCATCTTCTGCTGGGCTCCGGTACATGCAAAGATGAATCAGTAGACAGAGATGGCAAGCATCATTTGCTTGTGGTAAGATGTGGTTTTATGGAGGTCAGGTATTTTTGGACAGGGAGACTGGGGGAGAGAGGAGTTCATACTAGGGTAAAATATAGCAGTGGCAGGCATTGTTTTGCATGGAGTTACCTCCAAGTAGATGATGCACGTTTCTTTCCTGCTTAACTCTTGTGCTGCTTTTACAAAAGCTTTTGCAAAAAAATCTGTAAAATTAGGTAGAGAAAAATCTTTAAAATTAACTTTAGAAAAAGTCTGGCCAGCTCCACTCACTCTTTTTTCTTGTTATATATTTGTGTGTGATAGCTTCTCATCCTTGCATGACAAGGCAGAGGCTTCAAAAGGGAATAGAGGTGTCTTTTCAAATTACACTTAAATAAGAAAACAGAAGGGCATGTGCGTGAAACACCAATCTTCTTGAATAAATTGATGGGAAAAGTTAAGAGCTTTCCCCTCTCTCCCCTCAGAGAAGAAAAACACGTCTACTAATAGAGTAGGTCAGCCTCAGCATTGCCGCCACAGACCTACAAGAAGTTCCCCCCAGACTGATGGCCTGGGCCATGGGCCGTGGTTAGGAACTTGGATGAAGGCCAAAGAGCAACGGAAGAGCAAAAGCTGATGGCAATGTTCAGGGGTGGGGACTTTTCCCACCGGCAGACGGATTGCCCTGTGTTATCCAATGTCAAGGGTA
>NW_008825234.1:841305-868360 GCF_000699105.1 Pygoscelis adeliae
GGTCCGAGCGCGATCGGCTGGGATTTGTGCCCTGCGCTGCGGGCGTTGTACCTGCTGTGATCGCGATTTTCAGCCCGCCGTGACAGGTTGCAGCGGGAGGGTCGAGTTTCCCGGGGACAGCGTTGAATCGCTCGGTTTGTAACCCAGCTGCAAGCCTGTGCTGACAAAAAAAATTAGCTATTTCGACGTATTTAGCACCTCACGCACTTTTAAGAGAAGTCCGTGAGGGAGTTGGAAAATAACTTGCTACTTCACGGCAGCCTATTTGGAAAATCATTTATGAATGATGCCCTCTGACAGTGGTTCTCAGCTGTCCCTGGTTTATATAAAATGTATTTAAAATCATTACGGGCTCTGTGGTTTAACGTGCCGCTCTTTTTTGGCATGTAAAGTGGTTTTGTTGAAGTGTAATCACAGTGTTTTTCAGTCACTGTCTTAAAAAGTTATTCACTGCATTTATATAAAATAGTTTCTGGTGCTAAAATAGCCTTTTAAAATTTTTTTGCCCTGTCCTTCGAGCTATTTCTGTGACCACAGCCTTGCAATTTTTAAAGGAAAGCTGTGTTATCTTCCTCATGTTTTATCCAGAGCGTTGTTTAGAAGGCGTCTTCTTTCAGCTGCATGAAGGATGACTTAAAGACGTGTTCCCCCTCACAGTGAATTCATAACTGCTTTGAGCCTCTGTAATCGTAAGACTGAGAGTAAATATTTGGAAGACGCAAGTGTAGGAGCAAAGGGTACAGGATACCTGACATCATAAGCATGTATGACAACTGCACAGAAATCTGTGGAAACAAACTGTTGTCTTGTCCTAGCCGGCTTTTGCACTGCATGCACTGTGTATTTGCATCTCTCTTTTGACTGTGTGTGGAGATGCGAACATTTAACCTTTGTTTTTTTAGAATTTCTATAATTCAAAAGGAAGTAATCAAATTAAACCCACTGTAGAATCCTCTGCGTTTTAAAGCTGTTCCACAGCTCTTAATTTGTAAGACCTGTTCCTGAAAAATAATCTGTGCAGCAATTACCTAAAATGTTAACAGCTGAGTAGGTTGTATGGCAGTTCAGAATATTTCAGCGTTAAAGGTGAGGGATAATCACTATCATTACATGAAATTTATGACTGGTACTCTTGTAGTTATGTTAAATGTATGCGTTTAAGGCCAACAGGACATGCAGTTCCTCATGGGACTTCTGCCTGGGGCTGAACTAGATGCTGAATGAATGGTGAACTGTCCTTTTGGACAAGAGTGGTAGGAACTAAAAGGTTGTGGCTATACAGCTTACCTGGACCCCAAATGGGAAATAGTACCATGAGTCTAAAGCTTTGGCAAGCTGTCTGTTTCCAATAAACACAGAACAACTTAGCCTCACTTTCTGGAGTACTTTAAATAGAGGTGTATGATTGAAAGAAGGCATGTCTTAAAAAAAATGCCGTGTAGACATTAAGTTCAACAGGGACATCTTATGGCAGATACTTATTTAGGTGAGTTCTTAACTGCCTGGCTCCCCAGAGATGCCACGTACTCAGCCTCTGTAGAGAAGTATGCTCAAAACGTCTTAAAAAAATAAGGACTTGTTTTATAATTAACAGTGTGGTAAGTGCTTGACTTGCATCTTGAGTTATTTAACAGTATTGGAATCTAGGTCTGTTTCCCTTGCTAAAAGAAAAATGTGTATTTTAATATCAGTGTATTGACTGTGTCTGTGCACATTTTTCTCAGAAACAAGACATAATAACACTAGTTACCATTTAACTACTAAATATTGCATGCTAAGTCCAATTCATTGTTGGGATTGTGGTAGCTAGGCAGTCTTAATACTTAAAGGTACATGTATTTTTTTTTTTCCTCTTCAGAAGGATGACAATTACATACGACTCCTTGGAAAGTAACTCAGCATACTTTTAAATTCAAGACAGCATGCTAGATTTGAAATACAATAATAATGTATTTTGTACACTTGTATTTTTAACACTAACAAGCTCTTTTAAGAATGTTTCTCGCAATATACCTGTAAACTTCTTGAAGTGCAGTCATTTATGTTCTGTTCTATAGAACTGAAGTTTCAGTCAGACCTTGACTCTAATGTTTTGCCAGTCTCTTCTTAGTGTAATTTCTGATACTTGTTTCATTCTTACTGAGAATGAAGACCCATATTCTTACTAAGCTGATTTCAGAAAGCAGCATATGTTTCCTCTATCTGTAGTGAACTTTTTGTTCTGATTTCTCATATAATTCTTCCCCCTCTTTGCCCTTAGAAATACTCAAGAGGTCAAATCCCTTAGGAATTGTTACCCACTATGTCAGTGTGCCTGTGCCATGATTTTACATGCATTTTATGGTCTCATTGATCTAGTATGCATTAGATACTGTGGTTTTCATTGTGTTGCTAGAAGCATGAAAGGGAATGATAGCCTTACAGTCACTCGTACTGTTGATATGCCAGGATTTTAAATGAAGAAATAAAAGTGTGTAGCTCATTGCTATGTATAAAAAAACCTTGTCACTAGTTTGGGTTTTTTTTAGAATAGGGACTATTCTCTTAAACTTCTGTTGTGCATGTTACATGTAGTAGACCCAGTTTTCTAATAACTTCCATACGCAACAACAAAAAAGCTATCAGTAGACTTTTTTTTTTCAGCAGAAACTCAAAGGAAAAAGGTGACGCGGAACTTTTTTGGATAGTGCTCTTTTCTGGAGTTACCCAAATTGTGAACTCAGTAGGAGGAGGAAATGCAGCACATGCAGATTTTCTATTTCTTTTCTTCTCTTTTTTTTTTTCACTATGTCTATGTAATTTAGATACTTGGATAGAGATGCTAATATAAATATTTACCTTTTTTTGGAAAGCAAGTCCTGGGGCATTGATGTTTTTTCAAAATTTGGCACCAACCAATACAGAAGCCTCCTGAAAGTGAACACTAGGTGTCATGTTACCACAAACATTGGTGTCTTGCCTTTTCCCTATCTATCTTTTTAGGGTCAACATTTAATCTTGCCATTTTCTTAAAATAGATGACTACCATTAATATTCCACGCCAGTATTTTGGTAGGCTTGGACTGCATTCAGTCATACTGTATGTGACTGTAAGAATTTCAACTTTCCTATGTTTTTTTATTAAAAGTTATATCAGCACTAAGATGGTAGGGATTTCAAGGTTATTTCCAAGATCTGTGTATGCCACAATATAAATCAATAGGATATACTTACTAATTGAAGCTTTTCTTCCCACACACTCATTTTCCATTAAAATTCTTGCTGGGCGAAAGCTGATTTCAGAAACTTTTGTCATGAACAGAATTTGTCTCCTGATTTGGGGATGGAAAACAAGAAAACAGATGGCGGAACTTCATGACAGAGAGAGGATGTCCACATATTCCGTTGTGTGAAGCCTAATAATTACTTTCCATCGTAAATTTTGTTGACTTCCCACTAATTTGGGAAGATGTTTTTTCCCCTCAAAATCTGTAAAATTAATAGTTTCAAGATCCTGTTAAAGAAATTTACCAAGCACTGACTAAATATCAGAGTATTCAAATGTTTCATGTTTCTTCACTTGGCTTCCCTGCCATCACAAACCAAATCTGAATCCTGCTTCTACCTGTACATATCTCCATGAAAACAGTTATCAAACTGATGAAAAACATATTCAAGTTCATGGCTTTAACATTTTAATGGAAATAAGACTTGTGCCCACCTGCTGCTCTGAAAAACAATGTCTGATCTCAGAAAAAGACCAGCGTTGGTATTCTTTTTACACCTCAGATCTGTGTTTCATATTGTAAGCAATTTTTTTCTGATGTTGTAAACATTTTATGAGATGAATATAAATAGAATCACTTTCACTTGGGAGTGCAGAGACTGCTGAGAATAGAAATGGTAGCAGAGCTCGGCAGAAGGAACAGGGCACGACAGTGTTCTTACAACACTGACACCTAATATTGCTTGTCAGTGGCATCATGGTAATAGAGAAAGCAAACACAAATCAGACTCATTCAGGTTGAAAGGGACCTTGGGAGGTCCACAAGCCTAACCTTCCCCTGAAAGCAGTGACCGTGTTGAATTCAGGCTGGGTTGCTCAGGTCTTTTCCCACTGCATCTTTAAAACCTCTAAGGATGGAGACTGCACAACCTCTCTGGGCAACCTGCTTCCTGCTGGGTTGTTTTCATGGTGAAGCGGGGGGCTGCTGTTAGCTCACCCCCAAAGCCATTTCTTCTTTAGGTTCAAGCCGGCCTAGCTTACTCAGCCTCTCCTCACAGGGGAAGTGCTCCTGCCCCCTGACCATTTTGGTGGGCATTGATTGGACTTGCTGCTGTTTGTCAACATGTTTCTTGTATTCTGGGGCCCAAAACTGGCTGCAGTTTAACGCGTGCCAAGTAAAGGGAAATGATTACAGGGATTGCATCTCTGTTGTTGCTTATGCTGTTAGCCTTTGTGGCTGGCAGCGTGCAGTGGCGACTCTGTACAGCCTTTTGTCCACCAGGACAGAAGGATCCCTGGTCCTTTTTAGTATTACTCTCTTCCCTTCCCTCCCCCCCTCGATGTCTCAGACAGAAATCCTAAGCAACGAAAGTTTTTAAAAAGCAGATGGCTAGTAAAAGTGCCTCTTCTTTTCCTCCATTAGTTAAGAATGAATGCATAACTCGAGGGGAATTTAGCAGATTATTGTACTTGCTTTTTTGCATGGTTTCATGTACTTCCCCCCCTTCCTCCCCCAAAAGCAGGGAAAGGCTGATGTTGACTTTCATCTGAAGTTAAGATTCATTTACTATAAAAACTGCATGTTAAAGTAAAGTACTTGGAACAATTTAGTGGATTTGGTCATCCTTCATATTACTGATGAAGCTGACAGTTAAAGCCAACGGAGGCCCAAGATTGTGCTTCACACCGGACACCTTTTGTCAGTAACACTCATTTAATACAGATACGGTCTAAATTTTTTTTGGTCTGTTTTCTTTGAAAAAGGCAGGCTGATTCTACCGTTTTGAACTCCTCTGTATCTGCTTGTCTGAACTTTCTGTCTGAAGAACAGTATGACTCCAGCAAAAGCTGTCGTGCTGGAACCCTTCTGCCACTCTTTATTTATGTATATCAGCAGGCAGATTTCTGTAATGAGATTTATAAACTCTCTAAAGGATATAACCTTGAAGAGCTGGAACCCT
Organism: Pygoscelis adeliae; assembly: GCF_000699105.1. Lineage (NCBI taxonomy): Eukaryota > Metazoa > Chordata > Aves > Sphenisciformes > Spheniscidae > Pygoscelis > Pygoscelis adeliae. The sequence goes on from NW_008825234.1 coordinate 846,472, forward strand.
TTAGCACAATCTAATCAATATTATCTCATTTATCATCTCCTTGTGAAGTTCAGATTGTAGTAGGGACAAAATGCATTTGTAGTATTTAGAGAAATTCTGGGCAGGAAAATCAATGCAAAACCTCAGTTGTTTTGTATTGTATTTAAAGAGGCATAGGACATGCTCATACTGTATGGTTTTATGGTATCATTAGCCTTATAGTGCTTCCCTCCACCATACCAAAATTGCATGACTGTTTCATGCCTGTTGTTTTGGGATTTTTACCTTTGCACAGTTTATATGAGACTTCTAAGTCACCAGATGAATAAAAACTGAGGAGAAACTTTTCCCCTGAAAAGGCGAGTTCTGTGTAATCCGATCTGCTGTGCACACTGCATCCGGAGTAGCTTTTTTCATAGGCGGTTATCATCCACGCTATAAACATGGTTTAGACTTCCCAGAGTCTGAATGGCCATAGCACTTCCTTGATCTAAAGCAGTACTGACTTCTGCACTTCACTTACGGAGATGTGTAGCAGAGAGGGGTTAAATGATTTGTTGAGGACCACAGAAGCAGTCTTATCCAGACAGAGATGGAATCAAAGCCTTTCGGTGTCAAATCTTTATCGTCAGCTCTTGATGATTCTTCCTTGCCACAAAATGGAAGTTTGGTGGTTGCACATTTTGATGGGAATTCCCCTTTTATGCCCAGTTTTGTGGGAGGCCTAACAACAAATAGAAGGAGTTCAAACGGGGCTCAGGGTAGCTCAGCCTGTGGTTTGTGATGGGATATTTTCACATAGCCAGTGGAAAAACAGTGCATTAGCTGCACTATGCGTGCTGGTGGACAGAGCTTCCACAGTGGTTCATTGTGGTTTGTACTACTAACAGTTGGTAACATCTGTCTGTACACTGAATAAACTGTAAATAGTGGTATAATAAGTTTCAGAGTACACTGTGAAGTGGGTGAGCATTATTGTTCCTACTTTACCAGTGGAGAAGCTGAAGGAAAGAGGTTTTAGTTAAGGTTTTGAGTTGGTTTTTTTTGTAAATTTGGATTGAGTAAATTGTCTTTCAGCACTTCACATTTTCTGAATACATGATGAAACTTCCCCAAACATAATGTGGAGAATGTTTTTCAGTTTTAAAGTTTTCTTCCATATCTCAGTTAGATTTTGTTGGGGTTTTTTTGGGGTTTTGGTTTTTTTTTTCCTTCAGTAAATCATGCACTATTCTGTCCCATCCAATAATGGATGCGGACTTCTTTGGAAAATACTCATTCAACTTGTGAGCACAAACATACTTGCTTCTGCTGCTTGTGTAACTAAGTAGTAGTATGTTTAGCATCACCATGAATATGGATATATTATATTATGTAGTTTATATAATAGCTAATACGTAACATGAAAAACACAGAAAACATGCATACACATTCAAAACAGTGCTAAATGATATGGGAGATAGTCATGAATATTTATTTTGTTTCCTCTACAGAAGCTGTCTTTTTCCTCTAGGTGTATGTAAAACTATTAAGTTTATTGGAGGCACGTGTCAGAAGAATTGATCTCATATTGGATATCACGAGGATGGATGCATATTTGGAAACTGTTCATCACAAGCATGTGTTGCCATCTTCCTCTCCAGCAAAGGCTGTTCAATCAACAGGCAAAGAGATAGATTTTTCATTTGTTTCACTGGCAGCTAAGACGTAGATACTGCAAGGAAATTCATAGGCACATATCTTCCCATACAAATTCCGTCTAACAGTATTAAGTCATGTTTCTAGAAAGACTTAAGGAATTACTCGTAGGTGGTGTTGTGTTAATAAAATGCAAGTTTCTTCTACACTAATAAAATACTCTCTTCTAGCAGGCATTGCAATCTAATTTTATATGATGTGTCTTTTCCTCTATTTTTTTCAACATATCCTGCTGTCTTACGCAGCATTTTTGTAAATGCAGCATTTAGATGTTCTTCTACCATGCCTCACGAGCCCCGATGGAATGGCAATATAAGGATATACAGTAATCTCTGCTGTGTGCTCATTTTCAGAATACCATTGAAGCATAAGTAAGCATATGTTGCCAGTTCATTCTGACAGTCTTGTTTTGTAATGTAGCTATTGCTTTTCATAAAATCTTTTCCTTTTCTAATTTTGAATTGTCAGTGTAGTTATCAGTTGCATCAACACACTGTTTTATGCAACTATTTATTGTACTTTTCATTTAAAAGATGAATTAATTACTAAGGCATCTGGTGCGTCATATGGTGCATATGCTGGATGTGCTAAACAGAATAGTCTTTTTTAAATAATAAGAGAAAAATGACATTACATAAAAGGATTAGACTTTTTAGTGTGTTTTGAAGAGTAACTTTGCTGTACTAAAATCTCCAAGTCTGTTATTCAGGATTTTGTGATCATTAAAGGAATCTTTGATTCTACTGGAACAAGTGTGCATACCTGTATGTGTCTGTACTTGTAATATGTGAAAAATAGCAGGGAAAAGACGACACTATTTTCTGACAAGAACTTTATTATACACGAGCTAGTTATATGATACTTCTTCCAAGTGATAATCACAGAATAGGTTATGGTTAGTACCATTTACAATTCATAAGGCAGGAAATTTTTATTCTTACTCTCTATAGAAATTACGTATCCTCCAAGGTTATCAAACACTAAATGAAGACCTTCTCAGTCTTCAGATAATGTATAGGTAATAGATACACTTCAACCCACTGTATCTAACTCCACACAAACCTCCAGTTTCCTTGGTATACTTAAGACAAACTTCACACTCATTTTACATTAGGAAATTACTGAAATCTACCATAGCTGAAATTACCGACTGACACCAGTTTAAGGTTGAATTACTAATTTGTTACATAGTGTCATCACCAAGGGAAGGATGGCAGAAATTGGATATGGGCCAATTTATTCACTGTTTACAGTTACAAATCTTTGCTCCCAATCAAGTGAAATTGATATGTATCACCCTTTTTACTTATAAAGTTTCAGAAGATGAGGCTTCAATCTGTCCAGTGTACCTTCCATTTTCAAAAAATTAATTTCCTCTTTGAAATTAGACTCCAGAAATTTTAACAGCTGTGGGGATTTTTTTGTTAAAGGGGACATTAACAAAAGCACGGCACCGTCACAACTCAGTTTAAGCAATCAAGGTTGGAGATGTAGCAGGATGCATTGGTCTCAAAGGACTTTCAAAAGCAACGTGATCTTTTCAGAAAACATACTGAATCCAACAAGAAAGCAGCCTGCTTTAAGCGTATCTAGCTTAGGAATATGTGGGTATTCCTAAAGGTAGATGGTCCAGGAAGCAAGTCTGAAGTCGGAATTGTCAAAATGCTACCGCAGCAACCTACTGGTGAGAATTAATGAACTGAAATTATTTAGATCTGATTTGTATACACAATCCCAAAGAGCTTTCTGTTGTTTATGACAGTCAGACAATATAAATTGTAGCTTGGAAGAATGCTTCCTTCTCCTGACTTTTACTACCTGTAAGTGAACCTTTAGAGTAAGAAAACAAAAATTAGATTTGTAATTCTTACCAAGGGCAAACTTGTAGCAGTTGGAACCATCTTAATACCTAATACTTAATTATCTTGAGGGACTTAATACCCTCAAGAGTATTTCTTTCACATGTCAGGAAAGGGGAAAGAATGGGTAATCTTCTACTGACTCCAAGTCAGGAAAAAACCCAAACCAACCACAGTTAACAATCTGACTCGATTTGGTTTTTGTCATCTCTTAATTTTTTAGTTTACTGTGTGACTAATTGTGCTTACGTGCTATTGTGCTTATGTACCCCTCTCCTTCTGTACTCCACTCATTTCTACACCTTCTTTATAATCCTTGCTTTACCCCTAATAAAAAAAAAAAAAAAAAGATTTTTCAGGCTTTGTCATTAGCTGAACATGTACTCTTTGTAGGTGCTCCATTTCACAGTTCGTCACACGAGTTGACAAGAAGTAAACAAAAATGAAGACGGGAGAATTTTTTTTTTATTTTTATTTTTTTTTAAGAACAGAAACATTATAGAGTAGTTATTAAAGGGAATAGATGTGAAAGGAGTTAGTAGGCAGACAGGTATTACTTAGACGTCAGGGAGCACTGGGTTGTTTTTTCTGGGTGACTTGTATCTGTGTGTAGTAGGAAAAGTCCATACTTTAGTCTCTGCTATCTCTGTTTCTTCTTTTCAGCTTTCAGTAGTTTGACAGACTTTCATAAATGTCAATAAGGTTAACTTAATGTCTGTTGTCTGTAGCTTTCATAGCTAAATGTAATTAAATGTAGTAAACCTGCTTGAGTTGACTGTAGTTCTCATAATTCTAGTGTCATTTTAATCTGACCAGGGTCAATCTAATTCTGTTCCACAAAAACATCTTGCTTCATCAATTTATAGCGTAAAATGAAGACTTCATCTTTCAAAATTTATAAAATTTCCCCTCTATTAGTCCAATATGCGATTCATTGCCAAGTGCCACAAAAAAAGTGCAAAGAGCGCTTCATGTATATTTTTTAAGCAATTAGTGTTAGGGCTGTCTGCTCTGGGAGACCTATAAAAGTATTTTTATATTTTGAAAATTAGCTTCAGGCTATGCTGCCTTACAGAAGTTATGACTTAGCCCAGCATATCTAGCAGGAGTAAGATAAATAAAACAACCCCCCACCACCACCCTATTGCCATGGTTTGTGGCACTGAGGTGTGAGATGAACATAATGCAGTTCTATCAATTCCTTTTGGATGGAATTTATAAATGGTAAAAAATAGATTGTTTTGTAGACCATCATTATTTTTCAAGTATTTCTGTGAAACTTTGGCAAACAGACGCCAGTCAAGAGAGTATTATCAATATAAATTGAAAAACTCTTGTCCTAGGGAGAAGGGGTCTTTTCCGTTTAAATTAAATAATCAAAACATTCTCCAAAATGAAAGATTAGGGAACATTATTTAGGGCTAAGGATAGTGTTTCTCTGTAACTGACTTGTCTGGCTATGAGCTCTGCTTTAATTGTGGTGTTGATGTTTCATTAGGAGGGCTTCTGCTCACTGAGAGCTAATTCTCTATCTTAGATTTAATTGGATGTGACTTAAAAGAACAATCCAAGCAGTAGTCTGTGTTCTCTCTATATATAATCTGCAAGAAATACTAAAAAGTATTTTCTTTCTTAAACATAATGGAAAATTGTCATCTTGAACATTATTGCACAGAATAAAAATGTAGATACGCTAATTGTAAATTGCAATCTAAATAGTCTCTCATCAGCTTGCTTGATATTTACAGATCAAATATCTTGTGGAACTAATTTCATGTTCTTATGTGAAATTAAGCTGCTTTTACTAGTAAGCTCTACAGATACTTTTTATGACTGTTTCAGTTAACTGGAATGTAACAACTTACCTTAGTTTTTCAAAACTTAAAACTCTTCTAGTCTCTCCACTGGTGGTACAGGGTAACCTATGATTTAGAGGTACAGCCATACCTCGAGATCTGGGAGTTTCATTGGATGTGGTCAAGTAACTGCTGTAGAAGCAGAATAATACTCCGTTCAGATCGTACCCTTCTCAAGATAGGTTTTGGTATCTTTTACGTTCTGTAGGTGGGAATTACTGGCTACCGACTGCACTAAGGCGGCCATGGCTTAGCTTCAAGCACTGAAATGCATTTGATCATACTGTTAAACTGTTAGCATTTTCCTTAGCATAATTTTGTCCTAGGCTAATCAGCAGTCTTCCAGACAATATCCAGACTGTGACTTGGGACTGTTCCTGTGGGCAGCATGATTGTGGTTCATGTCTTCAGGGAGGGCAAAAGCGCTTAGATTCACTGATACGAGCTGTGCCAGCTGACCTCCAGGCCCTCAGCTGGTTTATTTGCTAGTATAGATGCTACTGCTTAAGACTTGTCCTCTTCGCTGTAGCTGTCCCGTTTGTCAGTGATAATAACCTCATGTGCTCAGAAGTGTTTGAGACTTGCTGACCCTTTTATTCAGGGGAATTTACCACCACTGAGCTCAGTAAATAACTTGTTTTTTTCAAAACAAGCAAATGTTTATATACTCTGTGGCTTGCAGAATAAAGCATAAAATGGTGATGGAAAATACTCATTCCAGAGAGTTTTTATTTCATCCTAGGATGTGCATTAATATTTTACTTCGGATTAGGGACATGGTTTTCAGGTGAATCTCATTATCATCCGTATTTATTGCCATTTAGTCTGTGTTGTAAAGTGGTTTGTAGTGCAGCAAAGGTACATCCTATGTTAGTAAGTAGTGCATCTGAATATGAGTAGATTTGTGGCGTAAAACAGAGGGACTGAACGTTCATGCTGTATGAATCTTTGGGGTTTTATTTCAGATTAGCTCTAGCCTGATCCTGTGGACTGAACGCCCATTTGTGGTTGGGCTCTCTAGGTTTGCCCCTGGAGCACACCTCCAGCTCGTGTGCTCTGAGACCACACTACAATGCAGACCGTAGCATGAGAAATGGGAATGTCTGGGGGAGGTTTGCTTCAAAAATCTGTTTTTAGTGTTGTTGTAGTTTAACCTCAGCCAGCAACCAAGCACCACACAGCTGCTTGCTCACTCCCTGCCAGTGGGATGGGGGAGAGAATCGGAAGGGTAAAAGTGAGAAAACTCGTGGGTTGAGATAAAGACAGTTTAATAGGTAAAGCAAAAGCCACGCACGCAAGCAAAGCAAAACAAGGAATTCATTCACTACTCCCATGGGCAGGCAGGTGTTCAGCCATCTCCAGGAAAGCAGGGCACCGTCACGCGTAACGGCTACTTGGGAAGACAAACACTGTCACTCTGAACATCCCCCCTCCCTCCTTCTTCCCCCAGCTTTATATACTGAGCATGACATCATATGGTATGGAATGTCCCTTTGGCCAGTTTGGGTCAGCTGTCCTGGCTGTGCCGCCCTCCCAGCCCCCCGTGCACCTGCAGCCTTCTCAGTCAGTAGAGCATGGGAAGCTGAAAAGTCCTCGACTAGTGTAAGCACTGCTTAGCAACAACTAAAGCATCGGTGTGTTATCAACATTGTTCTCCTCCTAAATCCAAAACACAGCACTGTACCAGCTACTAGGAAGGAAACTAACTCTATCCCTGCCAAAACCAGGACAAGTGTGAACTAAAATGCTGATACAGAAGCATCCAAGCTGAATGTCTTTCAGATGGAACTAAGCTGAAAGGTGTTTCATAGATGCACCTGATTAATTGCAGCCACTAATGAGGTCCATGGGACTGTGCTATAGCAAGTCCAAAATAAAACCTCCCCAAAATGCCCATGATAGGAGTGTTGCGTCCTTGACAAAAGCAGTTTTGGTCTGCAGATCTACTTCTCTTGTGATGCATCACTAGTCTGTCTGGATATAGGCTCAATAAATTTGATTCTATGTTTTTATATTCCAAATGTGATTAAAAGGTGCAGCCGCCTTATTATCTGCATGCTCTCTCCCTCTCCCTCTCTCTCTCCAGTAGTGTACAAATATGGAGAGTACCTGTCTCTTCCTTGCCCTCCCCCACTAAACCCCCACTTCCCTTAGAATATTTAGGCTCTAGTGTAATGCACTGTAGATCAGGCTGAAAGAATAAATGTTGACAGCTCTTTCTCTTCCTCCTTCTTAGTACTTCCCAATTTTCTCACATTTGAGAGGGTGTGATTTGGAGTATTGTTCTCAGATATGCTATGAGAAGATGGAAAATATTCCCTCAATTTGCAAACTCCCTTAGTTAGACAAACTGAGGAGCTCTGTAGAGGAAAGAACTTCTGCTGCTTGTTTTGCTCCTCTTCTTCATGGACTGCAGAGTACTCATCCGTACTTGATTCTTTTAAGAAGTGGGGCAGAGGAAGTTGGTGAAGAATATTCCAGGCAGTAGACATGGGTAATTTTCGAGGCATGCAAAACACCCTCTTTTTTGCTAGGGGAAATTAGTCTTCCTATTAATTCATCAGGAGAAGTTAGGAAATAAACTGAAGATCAGGGGAAGATTAGAGTTAAAAAATCTTTTGAAAAGAATATTTCAGGTGCTTTAATTCTGGTTTAAAGCATCCTTGAACACGAGATAACACCCATAACGTAGCAGTAACGTAGGGCTTTTTCTGCCTACAAAAAGCAATATATAAATGTGACTGCAGTTCCCAGTGCCCTAATGACTTAATTCCCTGTTAGTCTCAGTTCCTGTTGCAGGTTGCCAGGTCTTGCTAGTATCTTGACTGTTAGTCTGCCACCGATTTGATTATAGTGGTAGTGAAGAGAAGTGAGTATACGACACAAAGTTTTTCTCATTATGGATCAACGAAATGTCAGGAGAAGGACCTTTTCTGATTTGATCAAGTTTAAGGAGAATACACGTCACTTCTTCATGCATTACCTGTGTCTGTTTACAAACATTCCTCGCTATTTTGTCAGGTTTGATATTGTACTTTGTCTGGCACTTTGCTCTACTTTTCTTGCTCGCGTACTGTGGGGCTGCACTCCTGGTGGGTAAGGACACTGTCCCTGCCTGCCTCACAACCACCTTGAGCTCCCTGCTTACCTTCCCTGGTGGAACAGCCCACTCTCGCTGCTCCCTGGCACCTGGAGACCCAAGTTGATCAGGATCAGATTGAGTTGATTATTCTGCATTTCTTCACTCCTTTGCCTTTACTCCTTTTTTTTTTTTTTCCTGCAGTTGAAGTCTGCTGTTACTTCGTTTGGTCTTTGCAGTAGGATATTTGCTCTTTGCAGCAGCTTTCTGTCTATCTGAAGACTGTCAATGTATCTTCTGTACTATAAGCAGCATCAATCCCCTGACTCTGAATCACGCATTTTTTTTGCTTTCAACTTTTTTCAGTTGGCCCATATCTGTTTGTAAATATTGTTTATGGGATTCCAACTGTGGCCTGGGCAATATGATGAATTGAGCAGGATTGCTCTAGACGTGTCTCATGAAGTACTCATAATTACACATCCTGGAGCATGAAATAGATGATTGGCTTATGTTCAGCTCATGATTTCCCCTAATCCTCCAATTTCTATTATGAAAAAAAAAAAAGGTTCCAATGTTTTTGTAGTTGTTTCTTTCTGTTAAAATGGTTTTGTGTCCTTGACTGTGTTGTTTAGCATCCAGATTTACAGCCTTTTTGACAGCAGAATCCCTTTATACGATTGCAAAGTGAACACTATTCTGTGGATAATCACCATATTCTGGGTATTATTAACAGTTTCACAACTGAATGATCATGACAAAGTTTAAATACTTACTTAAACATTAATTCTTTTTTATAGCAGTGATAACTAGTTTAAATGTTTGAGTTGGGCTACTTGTGTGATATCTGTATAGCATGTTCTATAAAGAGTATTCAGAGCCACACACACGAACCAAGTCCACAGATCTACTCCTACTCATTTGCTTGGTATATGTGGGAGGAACAAGATTAGTAATTGCTGTTCAGTTTATTTCATGAATTGTGTGGGACAATTATTCTGCTTAAATTGCTGCTTAATTTTTCTTCACAAAGTAAACTGGGGAATTTGTGATTTAGGAATCAGAAACCTTTCAGGAATAGTATGCCATATAGCATGCGACTTTACACTCACATGTACGTATGTGTGTGTATTTTATGTTTTTCTACTTTGTCGGGCTGGAGCTAAGTTTCAGTTGGAGCTGGGAGAGTCTGCCTCTTTAAGATACCCGAAATATCTAGCTAGTATGTGAGATCATGATTCCCACATCCAGGGTTCAAGTTTAGATTTGGTGGAATCTCCATCCTTAGAGATACACAAAGTCATCTGAGCAATCTGTTCCTATGCAGTTTCATGGTGAAGCTGTTTTTCATTCATTGCAATTGTAATTCTAGTAATTATTTTTAAAAAGAAGAAAATGAAGAAACATAAGTAGATGAAGGCCACCTTTCAAAAGTTGAATTATTTGTTTTACCACTCACTGTCTTCTCTAAAGGAGAAAATCTGTAGAAGAGTACAATTTTGAGGATTATGAAATGTTCTTAACTCTCTTCTTTTCCAGAGTTTTTTGACTATTAGAATTATTTTATGAAGGAGAATAAAGGAAGCCTCAGTTACAGACATTTTTCAGAGTATATTAAATACAGATTTGGCCATGACATTTATCTTCTTGATCAAGGAAACTTCTGGATCTAAGTGATGTAAGATCTTAGTGTATCTTCATACTAATAAACAAAGAGATTATGTCTTGCTGTTACTTACTTTGCTGCATGAGATGATTACTTTTGTAATGGTGAAATCTGTAGCTAATTAGGTCCAACCATCTCTCCAGCCAGAGTGGAGCGACAGACTAGAAATCTCCTCCATGATCAAGAATGTCCGTCACAATACTCAGGATTTCAAGTAGACTTGGCCGGATAAGAGCTTTGTTAAACAGGGAACTCATGACGTAAGCTTCAGTGCAAAAATGCAGCAAAGATGGACTTCAAAGGAGGAGTTTAGAAATGTTGCATGGTTGTGTGGGAATGGTGTCAGGACAGTCAAAGCTCAGCTGGAGTTAAGACTTGCAAGGGACACTGAGGGCAACAAGAAGAGCTTCTATCACTGTATTAGTAATAAAAGGCTGAAAATGTGGGAAATGTGGGACTGTTGCTGAATGGGGCTGGTGAAAGTGGACACAAAGCTGAGGTACTTTGGGATGAAAGGAATAGGTCTCAAGTTAGGACGAGAGGAAACGGCCTCAAGTTGTGCCAAGGAAGGTTTAGATTGGATATTAGGAAAAATTTCTTCACCGAAGGGTTGTCAAGCATTGGAAGAGGCTGCCCAGGGAAGTGGTTGAGTCACCATCCCTTGGAGGTATTTAAAAGATATGTAGCTGTGGTGCTTAGGGATATGGTTTAGTGGTGGACTTGGCAGTGTTAGGTTTACAGTTGGACTCGATGATCTTAGAGGTCTTTTCCAACCTAAATGATTCTATGATTCTACTTGATACCTTCTTTGCCTCAGTCTTCAGCTATCAGGTGTCCCAGGCCTCTGCTTTTCAGGATAGTCTAAGGAGGAGAACTACCGGTAGTGGGTGAGGGTCAAGACAGAGTTTCCTTGCAAGAACTCCATGGGACCCGATGGGCTGCATCAAAGGGTGCTGAGACCACTGGCTGATGTCCTTGCCAGACCACTCTCTATCATCTTTGAAAGATCATAGACATCAGGGGAGCTTCCGGATGAGTAGAGAAAGGCAGATGTTGCACCCATCTTAAAAACAGGCCTAAAGGGTGATACGGGGAAATACAGGCTGGCAGCCTCACTTTGGGCCTTTGCAACATCATGGAGTAAGTCCTCTTAGAACGTGTGAAGGAGATTTCATGGGCGCATGAAGGATAAGAAGGTGATTATGAACAGTCAGTGTGGACTTAGCAAGGGTAGATCATGCCTGACCAACCTGATTGCTTTCTATGATAAAATGATGGGATTTGTGTACAAGGAGAGAGCAGCAGATGTTGTTTACCTGTACTTTAGTAAGGCTTTTGAAACTGTCTTCCACAATATTCTTGTATCAAGGACGCAGGTACATGATGGTCTGGATGGGTGAAAAACCATGTGGGTGAAGCAAACTGAATGGCTGGACTCTGGGGATAGCGGTTATGGGTCAAGCTCTACCTGTCATAGCTGACCCTGCTTCGAGTCGGAGGCTGCACTAGAGACCTCCAGCGGGTCCCTTCCACCCTCAGTCATACTGTGATTCGATGAGTCTGTGTGGTACTTCTAAGAAGTGAAATATAAGAAAGATAACCTGGATGGAATTACAGAAGTAGTATCCAGTACTTTCTTTTCAGGTAATGTACTGATTCATGTAATAATGTTTGATTTTTGTCAGTGAAAAAAAATAATTGTCATGTTATGTCAAGGCTCTTGCTCCTTCAAAGATGCTGTAAATAAAATTAATTAGGACAGAAGGAGATCTAATCCCCAGTCAAAACATGGGAAAGCCACACAATAAAATGGCTATTAGTCCAGAAATGCCGCATTAGATGGACACTTATTAAACAACAACTAGGAATATTTTATTTTCTAATATAAAGATTTAACTTTATGGATATATATCAGTGGGATGGAGAAAGTATTTTCCAGGAGAGTTTTGAAAGCTAATGTTTTAATTTCTTTTTTCTATAATGTGAAATGTATGATGCTCTTCTGCAGCAATTCATTTATTAAAACCTTGAAAATGCTGGCATTCAGTAATGAATTTTTATTTTCATATTAGCAATTTAAAGTAGGCAAAATTTATTAAAGATGTATTATTGGGGACAGACAGAACTACATTTCAAATTCAAACCCAGCTTTGCTGTTACAGTTTTTAATTACTTAATATCAGATCTTTTAAAATAGTAGCTGAGAAGGTGATATAAATCTGTTGTGCTGTTCAGGATTTTCATTATAATAGAAGTACTCAAATCATGAACCAGCTGAACAGAACTTGGAAACTCAACTTTACTTTTCTTTTTTCTCCCAACCAGGACAGAAAAACAACAAACCTGGTTTGTAACCATGGAGAAAAATTATATGCATTTAAAAAGATGAAAAACTAACTAAAACATGCAGAGATATAAAAAGAAGGAAGTAGACTGAGCAAAATGCAGAGGGGAAATAGCAGAAAAGAAGTGAGACATTAATTATTTTCGGGAATTTTTTTTTTTCCTGCAGCTGTGGTTGTCTCGATTTTCTAGATATAACTGAAATATTTTATTTATCTCAAGCAGTAAAACACTAAGGAGATCTCTTTTCTATATGAACTGCTGTGTGGAAATCCGAGTAAATAACATCTGCAGTTATTTCACAACTTACATTAACAACTAAAGCTTAATTATTTCTTTTTTCATTTTCATTCTTGTCATACCGATCACTCCACACAGATTGTTACACTTTTGTGGCCGTAACTTTAGATGCACTGGATCTCATTAACATAAATGCAATTTCTGTGGGATGCTTTAACTTCACTGAGAGTGTACAGTATATAAATCTGTATGTTTGTAACTAAATTGTCAAAGTTAGGCCTGAGTCTTACTTTCCCTTGTGCATGAGTGTGCATATGTGTAGTTTGTTTGTTTCCTGCCTGCCTTACCCCTCAGTAGTTCTGGAGATTTACAGAGCCAGATTGTGCTTTGCATTTATGAAGAATTTCAGAGAACATGCTTTCATGTTCCATGAAGCATAGATTTCATTTGTGATGCATATGAAGGCTGAATGCAAATACCTTAAAGAAAAGTGTGGGAACAGTTTATTTTCTGAGCTGTTTAGTCCAGAGCATGGAAGTAAACAATACCCAACAAATTCTGAAAAGTTACTTTTTCAAAAAATGTGCAATCCAGATTTTTGCCTGAAATTACTCATAATTTCAAAAACGATAAGAAATAATTTTTTTTACTGTTGCAAATGATGATAATTAATGCCTAGCATGTTCGGAAGTTTTCTTTTATCGGATACGGATTTTACAAAACTCATTAGTTCCAAATGGTGAAATATATAGTGAAAAGTTATTTGTGTGATCATTATATTCCATTAATCTGTAAACAAAACAAATAAACCCCCCATTCTTCCTGTTTCACAGGACTGTTGTGTTCTCTGAAAGTACTTCTCTGAAAGTGCTTCTCTGTAAATCCTAGTCGAGAAGAAAATTGTGGATGGTCTTAACTTTTTTTAGGATAATTTTAGTATGTTTTTCTGTACCAGGAAGAAAGGTAGTGCTGTGTAGATTTGGGTGGGAACACTGGGTTTTAGAGATTCTAATCGTAGATGTGAGCCATCAGATCACAGATCCTGACTGGCTGAGGACAGCAATGACAGGAGGTTTACATCAGGCTCGGTGACCTGTTCGTTTGAACGTTACATCCTCATAACCCGAGCTGTAAAACTGAGGATATATACAAATGTTTCTTACTATTTGGCATTCCTCTAACTTCGCATAACAGCTACTGTTTTTTCTAAACTCGCTGTTTATGAGGCGGGCTCATACTCCATTAGTAGATTCATTAGCTAGTTTTGGGGTTTTTTAATATAATTTTTATTTTTAAATCTGATTGAAAGGGTTTGGAAAATGAAACAATTGTTGATTTACTCTCCCTCCTTCATCCACCCTTTCAGTCAAGCATTTTGCGCTCTTATACTCTTAAGATTGTATCATCTTTTCTCTCAAACACGTGTGGTTTTGACGTTGATCCCTGATCTGACACTGAAATGCCAGATTTTTTTCATACATGTGGGCTAGACTCTAGCCAAAATAAACTATTCCTTGTGTTTATAAACATAAGATAAATATTTATTAGTGTTCAAAAGCTCTGAACTGAAAACAGATTTTGAACCAGTGGAGGTAGTCGATGACCACTGGTGTTTGTTAACTATCCTTTCCTCTGGGAACCTTTTCCTTGCTAGAGATTAGCATGCAAATCTTGACTCTCAATGGCTCCATACTCTCAAGTATTAGATGAAGTCCTTCTGTGTTGGGCACCAGGAAATGGAGCTTTACACGAATGAGTATGTCGTTCCTGCATTTTAGGAAGCTTGTCTTGCCAGCATCCAAGAGTGCCTATTTACCGATGTCAAACTTAGCACCTTCCAAACTACATTAAAAACCGATTTTAGCATTACATTCTAGATTCAATATACATTTTGACTCTTGCATTTGAAAATGGTAACTGTATATATGTTCTCAGAATGTCCTTTTCTGCAGCAAGTCAAACACTTTCAGATACACATATTGTGGAAAGTCAAAGCAAGTTTTGTTTCTTTTCAGTTTGTTTTACCTAATAAGTTTCTTTTGGTCCATTAATGTTGTACAGACAATGTCACAAATCTTCTCTGTTTTGGCTATTGCATGGACCTACTTCTGCAATGTAATTTATAGTAATGGGATTATTGAATGACCGTAATAGTTATCAAGAATTGAGGTAATAGATATAGGCAGAGTAATTTCATGCTTTTCAGATGAGATTATATTACATTTAGGACAGGTCACAAATGACTCCATGACTTCACCAATTTTAATTAACTTTAATATCTAAGAAGAAAAAAGAACCTTGTTAAATTGTCAATCCTTGTAACTTTGGTTGTTCTTTTACAGCTAGCAGTTTTCTATGCAAAAGATCTTATCTTTTAATTTTTTTGACATATTTCCTTTTCATGGTCCTTTCAAAATGTTATTTTGGGCTGTCCTTGAAACTGAAACGGGTGATCTGCTGATCCGAGATTGATTCTTTGCCAACCTGCCAATCACTTTTCTGTTTGGGAAAGGACTGGTGTTGAAGAAGCTTTGATGCACTTACTTCGGTGTTTTGTCTGTGAAAGCCATTTAATGTGCGGCCTAAGATCTGTGTAATAAAATTGATGAGTTTTAGGGTTAAATACCAGGCCTCATATTCCCTCTCCTAAACCATGGAAACTTGCACAAAGGGCAGTGCTTGCGAAGTAGGCAGTGCAGTGCTTGTCACTGCTGTAGTACTAGTTACTGCCCTTGCTAATTTCTTTCCCTCTAAATTAACGTATACATGCCACTAAATTTAATATTTTCACGGTTCTAACTTTGTTTCTTCTAGATTTCTGTGTCATTTGCTTAATCACTAAAGCATGCAGGAAACCTCCTCCCAGCATGGCAGAAGTCTGCAGAGATGCTCATTTTAAGCACGACCCGGCTCTGTGCTGTAATGGCTGTGCCGTGCTGACAGAGGTTAGCCCTGTTAGTTTAATTTTCACAATTAGCAGGCCGTTGTAAATACAACTTACTTTAAGGCTGAGAGGAAGAGCAGAATGTAAAATGTAAGTTACAGTATGGCATTTCACAAAGCCCTTGTGCCTTCAAAACCAGAAGGAACGCATTTTGGTGGTGGGAGTCGAGCCTCCGAACCCTGAGGGCACCACTGGGCCGCAGTGTCCCTGTCCAAGGCCCAGGAGCCCCATTTGAGCCCGGCCTGGCACCCTCCGTCCCCACCTGAGCCACTCTGGCACCGGCTGGCGCCAGTTTTCCTCCCGACTTCTTGTTTGGGTGTCCTGGCTTGGCCTTGGCTCGCACCTTTGCCTGATGTTCGGTGCTCTGTTGCCAGGACCACGCTTGCTGCCGGCTTGCCTCCCCCTTGGGAGCACCCCTTCCCCCTGCTGCTCCCCAACACCAAGTGCCAGCCACGCAGGAGCTGGCTGTGGCAGCTGGTGCTTCAGTGGTTGCCCGAGGCTGTACTTAGTCCTGTACCAGCTAGTGTTTTTCCTCAGATAAGGTATAGAGCAGGATAAATGGCAAGCAAGTGGTATTGATTTTGTTTACATGTATAGAAAACGTATGCAAAAAATACAACTGGAGGGATGTTATTTTCTGCCCCAAATAGCATTATATTCTCCAAAGTTATGAATTTCAAAACAGTAACAAGTGAAGGTTTATAACGAAAAGCTTTATTAAATACACTCTTGAGTAATCTTTCAGGAGGCTGTTTGCTATAGCACTTCTCGTGTTCATTATTACTGACTAAACAGAATAATGCAGATTGTAATAGCAAGTAACTTTTGTAATCTAATCAAACCATTTCAATTTTGGAATGCGTTTCTTCTGGAATTTATGGACAACCCATTACCATTTTGGCAAGACAGATTTATTATTTCTGGCTACTCTGATAGGTGTCATGTTTCAAGTGATAATGAGTCTGTAACTTCACTTGGCAGTTTGTTTAATGATCTGGTGACTGTAATTTTTTCCTCTGGTAGGGATGCTAATGTACCCTACTGCAGCTTGAAGTGTTGCCTCTTGTTCTGTCATTAAGAACAAATGAAATTAATTGATTCTGATTTTCTTTCAAATCTGTAATGGTACATTATAAAATAGTTGTCAACTCTACTGTCAGAATTTTCTTTCTAATGTGTCTGTGCTGTCCAGTAAAGGGTCTGATAAAATGACAACAGTAATTGGAGATAAGGAGTCAAATGAGGAATATTTCATCTTTGTGTTTTGATAGAGAAGCGATACTTCTAGTTGCAAATCTCCTGTATTCTGGAGAAAGCTTGACCAAAACCCAGGGGAAGGCAACCTGTATGGTTTTTTTTTCTCATTTAAAAAATGGAAATTGGTATTCATTGAAATCTGCAAATAATACAGCATATCTGTTTTGATCATTTCAAGTTGTTTCTGTATACAGTAACGCTTTGAATTGAAAATTCACAAGTTCATCATGAAATAGGTTGGGAGATGGCAAATGTGGATGAGAAAGGTTAGAGCAAATAAAGGGTAGTGTGTGGTTTTCATGGGAGCCCAAAGTTAGCATCGCAACTGAGGACAGAGCTATAATGTGTAATCTTACTATTTTTAGCAGGAAATTCATTCTGAAACCTAGTAATGTCAGTGACAATGTTGTATTACTAACTACCCTCCCACCAAGATGAACAGTGACTACAGTACATGCTTGTATGTTCCTTTCAGACTTTTTAAGTCTGCCTTGTGATTCAAAGAGCATCCACATTTGCACTGAACTGACAGATGTTCCTTAGCACCATGACAGATGCAGTGGGGAGATCTTGAATCTGAGGCCACAACTCTTCCATGTGATTGCAGTGCCTGACTCTCAGCTAGCAGTGTAGAGGTCCCAAAAAAGTCTCACTGGATAGTAAAATAGTTATTTTATTCTGTGTGGAGGAGCTATGCAGTCCTCATTTTCAAGTTAATTAATATTTTGAAATCAGTTATGTGTAAGTATGAATAATGTTTCCTGTAATTGATAATACAACTTTATTTTATGCTGAGCATGCAAGTGTTTTTCATAACCTCCTGTGGTCAATGAAACTTTGTTGAATACTCAACTGAAGCATTTTTCTATCTTCCTCTTGTCAGGCTCATAAGGCTTTAATATTAAAATAAAGAGAAGAAAGTAGGAACTAGCTACAATAGAGGAAAACTTGAAGCTACTCCTCAGGACTTTTGCAATAAGTGACAAATAAAGGGATTATATCTCATTTTTGAAGGGTACACTTTATATTAGCATGGCTCTGCAGTCATGGTATGATTAAAAGCTGAAGACTACAGCCAGTGCTGAGCATGTAAGGCATCTGTAGCACAAATAAGTGTCAACTGGTGTCTCTGTGGTGACACTAAGTTGAGGATTTCAGGATTACTGTCCTACATGTTGCCTGCAAAAAAGACTACACAGCAAGCAATATGGTTAAGTAGGTGCAGTTAGATTAAATGCATCTGAGAGAAGTCCTGCGATACTCCTCCAGTGAAGGCGATTTAAGACTGAGGAAGCATTCCCAGCTGAGTGTTTGTGTAGACCCCTATCCTCCTTTCTTCCAAACTATTTACTTGTTTTATAGCGTCGTAGGATCCTACTGTCTATATTAAGATTCAAATCAGATGAATGCTTTGTCTTTTTCCTGTTGTTCAGTATAAGGCAGTAGATGTGGTCTCCTCATTTGTTTGAGGAGAGACTTTTCTCGAGTTCCCGACTCTGGGAGAGGGCCAGCAGCTCTGCAGTTTCAGCTGAACGTGTGCGTGTGTCTCTGTATCCACCCATCCTCTTGAATAGACCTTGTTCCTCACTGTTTCACTTGCTGCTTTTAGCCATATCATATGCTCAGTTTGTAGCTGCCTGACAAAGTCTAATGTACATGTCTCTTTCTTGCACTGATGAGAGTTTGTTGGGTCCCCAAGATTCAAGAGTTGAGTCATGACAGGACACTGTTAGGCTCACCTTTCTTGTATTAACGTTGTTTGCAGACTTAACCACAGTCTCTTTGTAAATCCAGGTATCTGTGTGTGCTTTCTTTGAGCCTACCAGGCATATGTTTAAATAGACTAGCACATCTGTTCTAAGTGTGTTGTCCTTTTGAAGCAAAAATATTGTGTGATGTTACTGAAATGTCGGGAATCATTGTACTAGTGTCCTTTTCATCTTTTTTCAAACCTAGATGTGGCTGGTTTAATCATTTAAAAAAGGGGGGTGTGTGTGTGTATACGTGTGCTGGGGGTGGTGCTGGGACATAACTAATGGAAGTGGAAGAGGAAAGAGGTGAAGGAACCTCTTTCCTTTTGGAAATAATGTGGAGAAAATCCAACTACCATTATGTAAAGAAAAAAAAATCACTTAGTCTTGTATTTTACTTTTCAGTTACAGTGGAATTTTCTACAATGATGTGAAATGCACTGGTGCAATTTTGAAATACTGCCTTCTTTTAGCTGTATTCTAAGAGCAAAGCTGAAGTTGTTAAGTTCTTCTGTCATGTGAATAGTTGAATACTTTATAGTGTCTGTTGACTCCAGGAAGAATTGAAATTGCTTCTCTTTGAGTGTGTTACAGAATGAGGTCTTTATATCAGAATGTTACAAAAAAAATTTTACAGCATAAATGTTTCTTAGGATTTACTTCTCTTTAAGAATGACATATTTCAGGGACTAATCAGTTAGCCAGTGTCATCTTAAAATGCCTAATTCATTTGAAATGTGAATCAGTCCCTCATTTTGAGTCTTAATTCAGATTAACTGCAGGTTTGAGGATATACACTTGAGTCTCTCATTTAAGCTTTTAAAGATCAAAGAGTTGCTGTCTAGCTTCAAAGTGTGTTACTAAAACCCTACATAAACAGTTAAAGTTGACTCAGTGTCTTTGAGCGAGACTCCTTAACATGTGTACAACATAGTAGTTAACACAAAATTATAAGTATCTTAAAGGGATGCTTGCAGTGCTTATGTTTTGTACTTACTTGCAGAACAGTTGCAAGTTTTACTTAACACAATTAGGTAACAACTACTGAAAGAGACAAAGTAAAGGTTGATAAGTAAAAATAATTTCTTAGGAATACAGTCAGGCAACTGAAGCAAGATTTAACCTTTTTCTGTTCGTTTTCTATCCCTAGTGAGTTGCTGGGTAATTGCATATGCTGTAGGCTATCTGAAAGAAGCAGGGCATTTTTTTAAGCTATGTTTCCCGGGAGCCATTTTCATTTCATAATACACATAGCTGAGTTTGACTTGATTAAATTGAGTAAATGTATATCCGTAGATTAACTTTATTATTCATGTCATGGAATAGGAATGAGTTGATACTCACATAGTCATTTGGGAACTGTACTCTTGGGGGGGGGGTTAAGACAAAGAAAAAAGAATAATTTTTATGAAAATGATAACATCTGTTAAAGCAACATTTATATAAGCCCTACATGTACTTTCTATTTAAATGTGTTGAGACACAATTATGACACTTTATTCCTTTCTGTCTCAGTCATGTAATCCTAATTTCGACAAAACTATATCTGATTTAAGGTGATATGCAATGAGCTGCTTGTATTTCACTGTCAGATATTCCTCTGTTACCAGTGCTTATTGAAAACTTCCCTGGCCAGCTATTTCCTCCTGTCCTTGCAGCACTCCTCATGCGCTATCAGGACTGTCCTCACTCTTACCTCTCACCTTGACCACGTACGGCTGCAGATTTTTCACCTGTTGTTTAAGAAATGTCCTGTAGACTGTGGTTGCATTAGGTCTCTGAGGATGCTTCTGTGAGATACAGAGGTTCATTGCCACCATCACAGGGTGGTCCTGTTCATGGCCGCGAGAACAGCCTGTGCTCTCCCGGTCTTCTTGTTATGCATAGACAGTAAGAAGCAACAAGGACATAAGATGTAGATGTCTCCAGAAAAAGTCTTTATCTGTCTGAAACCCTGAAATAACTGTTAATTCACATCAATTCACATTACTTGGAGAAAACATCGTGAATACTGGTATAGTGAGAATTTGTATTAATGCTATGAAAAACGTAACTTTTGTGATACTGTGATGCTGTGAAATGACACAAATTCAGAAATGTGTGGGATGGACGCCAGGAACTGTTTTGTTTACTGCAACTTGAGTGTCATGAAATGGCCTGCCACCGACATGTATGCAGCATATTTAAGTCAGTATCACTTAGGTATGGTTTTCTTACTAGCACAGAGTTGCTGCAGCAGAGTGCCGGGCTTGCTGGGCTTCAGCCTGTGTACGGCAGAGGCAGCGAGAGCGAGCAGCTGCACAAGAAGCCCAGGGTGATGGCCAGGCCGGATGATGGTTTTTTTCTGACTCACTTCCAGGAACATGTACACTTTCTGTAATGGGAGAGGCTTATAAAATCATGCATTTTGCATTTTTCTTGCATCTTTCACTGAAATACTGATTAGTAGGCATGGCCTATACTGAGATATGCACTGTTACATTCATACGCACTGTTAGCTCATGAGTTCAGATGGTATTTTGTTTGATTTCACAGGGGCAGACTGATAGTTGCTTGAAGTTCAAGAAGGAAAAAACAGAATGGTAGGAAAGTTCAATGTCTATTTTCTCCTACTGAGAGCGCAAAAAAGGTTGTTACAGCTTTGAAGAGAATATTTATTTTCTTCAGCCTCTTATGTGATCACTGTTATAGAAGTGTGTTCCTCACTAAAAATACAAATACAATTAATGCGGAATAAATAAGCACTTAGGCAGCTAGTTGTGAAAGTAAATAGTCGATGAAACTTTTTTTATTTAGTTTTTACTGCATCAACAGTAAGTTGCTTTTTCAGCCACTGTACGTGTTTGGAAACAAGATATCCACTATGTGAAGATTACAGACTAAGATGTGGTCAATGAGAAAATTTTGATAGCTAAAGCTCTTGTATGTAAAATACCATGCAGCCAGCTTTAAATGAAGCTTCAAACAGGTAGGAATGTCATAATTCTGTGCACACTAACTCATGCCAATGACTTCTGAAGAGAAAGTCACACATTAATAAAAACATTAATTTTTTTCAGGTCATCCTGTTTCTAAATCAATTAGCTACACCACTGAATTCTCACATCCTCTCTTTGGCTGTCTCAGTTTGCCCTTTGTTTGGATATACTGCAGATTTGGAAGACAGTAGTCTTCTGCAGTGTTTCATGTAACTGCAGATCAGACAACCACATGTAAG
>NW_008825234.1:868523-873789 GCF_000699105.1 Pygoscelis adeliae
AGGAATGCTTGGCAGAAAATGACGCCTCTTCCACCTTCATTAAATTGCGTAAAATTTTCACTTCATGTCTCTGGTATTGGAAAAGCAGTTGGTGATGGAAACACCATGTCTTAGGTACCACTGTTACATTGGAAAAGAGAGTTGATTAAGGAAAGATAAGAACTTTTGCTTGTGTGTCTAAGATCATGGAATGTATTAAGAAACAAAATCAGCACTCTTTTTTTATTCTTAAAAATATTAGTAAGCAGGTGTCTGAATCAAAGAAATATACTGCTTAAGAAAAAGTGTTATGTAAGGAAAAACCCATATTTGAAATGTTTAAGAAAGCCATATTTACCATGTTCAAGTACCATAATTTACTAAATATATTTGGCTATTTTAACTGTTATTTGGACATCAGTTTCATTTTAAGGTTGTACAGTGTGGGTATCTGATATTTTATACAACTGCTGTTGGTGAATAAATAAGACAAATGAGCTTACTGTAGCTGCATTCCTTTCTTAACTTTAGGTAAGCTACAATACCCTTATGATCAAACACCATATTGCAGGTGGGGACTTGCTTCTCCTTATCTCCCATACTTTTTCTGGAAAGCTGCTGTGTCATTTTTTGAGCAGAAATATTAGTATTTTTAGCCCAAAACTATTTTATGCCTGTTGGTTTTGTGCTGATAGTGGGTTTTAGGAGAAATAAAAGTCACCAGACATGGAGCAGATCTTTCTTGTGTATTTGCGGAGAATGACCAATACACTTGTTTTTCATTTCCTAGGCTAGAAAGCCAAATCTTTTCAGGTTTGTGTGAAACACTGTCCATTCCGCCGATCCTTCTCCTACCCAGCTTCTGTATCTGTTCTAATCTGACTTAATTTTCCTTTAACATAGCCAAAATTTTGACATGCAGATGACATTTTACCAGTGTTTACTCATCTGGCTTTCATCCTTGTCTGATATTACAGAATGATATTTGGGTTTTATAGCTTCCGCTCTCATAATATTGCTTTCTTGTCCAATGAGTAAACTTAGAGAAGAAATTTTTTGTTTGTCCCTGCTGTATGGCCATGCACTGTGTCTTAATGAATTGTGTAGCCTACCTTTTATACCAGTCCCCAAGGCTGTTAGCATCTTCCTGGAAGGCCCTAACTGGTGGTAACCATAGATTTTTACATCATCAGTAGGTTCTCTTCGTGCTTTTAGCATTTCTGCTGTCATCCTGCTCCTCTTTCCTTTCTGATTCCAGAGATGATTGTGTGCAGACAGGTGCTTGTTTTGAGGAGGGGAAAAAAAAAAAAGTGAGTGAAAATAGGGATTTGGAATAAAAATGTCTCATCCTTTAGGATTAGCCTTTCTACAGTGATATTAACATGAAAGACTTTAAAAGCTTTTTTTTTCAAAGAAAATTAAAGACAGAATAAACATTAAACATCATATCTTTTACTTAAGAAATCTCTACTTGTAAAGTTGGATTTATAGCCCTCTGGAACTTGTGATCAAGATTAATGTGGAGAATAAATTTTTAGCTGCTATTACAGACATCAAAAAAAGATTTGTATCGTTAACCGTTGGTGCCCTCCTCTCAAGGATTTTGTATGTCTTATCAGAACATGTGACTGAGATATAGTAGCCATGTATATCTGATTAAAAGAGATGAGCAGTGGGAAAAGTTTATGCACAATCTGTGCAATCTTGATTTAAGTGGAATTGAGTGAACTGATTTTTGTAAAAGGAGATCAAAACAGTTGAAAATTCCAGTATTCCTTGCATATAATTTCTGTCAAATTATTTGGGATAATGCACATCCAGTTTCTCACACTGAACAGTTACATCAGTCAGCTGCTTACCAATCATCTTATGTGTCTGAAAATCATGCAAAACAGCTTTAAAAATCTGATAACAGTTGTGCAAGGTTCATGAATCTTTCCACTTACAAGGAAGTGAGAGTGTTGTCTCCTTGGTGAAGGTATAGCCTGGGTTCTTCAGAGAACTGTGAGTTAACTGCTTTATTCAGCACAGATTTTTTTCTTAACAAAGGTAAATTTTAATGTAGAGCTGTGTTAGTGCTTGCGCTGAAACCACGGTTAGTTTGAAATTTGGGAACGGCTCTGAGGTTAACTACATCTGTACCATTTCGTGCTTGGAATTTGCTTGTGGGAGGTCTTTCTGGAGCAAGGCAGAGAAAGCTCACGTCTGACTGCTCGGTAGCCAGCAGTCATGCCCATCCTTTCCTTCCTTGTCTAGGTATCTGCACAGCTAGCAAACAGTGCTCTGCCTCACAAGCCTATTGTGTGTAATTCTTTCAAGACTGTAAAACAATTAGATGTTGTGTGAAAGCGGTTTATAAAGTACCTTACATGAGGCATTGCTGACATATAATGCGTTTGTACTTTCTTATCATATCTCTTTTCTCCTTTTAAGCAGAAATTTTTTTGATTAGTGAACTGTCCTTCTGATGTTGCACAGACAGAAAAATAACTGAGTGTTCCAGGTACAAGTCTTAATCAGCTTAAAATAGAAAAATTTAAATTAATTTTTGATGGATCAGTCTTACTTTTCCAAGAAGATGAAAAATACGAATGTTTCAATTTCTGTAATGCTATATTATTGTGGCTGTCACTCATGCTTTTCTTGCTAATCCAATGAAAGACTAATGCATTATGATTAAGTACAATAATTCTGGCAATCCTTTAAGGCCATGTTATGACTAAAAGTAAATTAGTTATGAAAATATTCTGTTTTATTTTAATAAAAAAGCATTCTGTTTCATTTAGAAACAAGTAACAAAATCTCTGTAGTGAAGAATGCTTTAAAGATACTTTCTTTTATATTTAAATTAGTTTTCGAAAGAACATCACAATACTTTTTGGGAGAACAGAGCAATAAAATCTTAGTGAAACTTGTTGTTTAGTTAATATGCATCTCAAAGGCTTATAAGTTGTACACTAGATGCTTGTAATAAACAGCTTTTTTATTGTTTAATAGCAATAAAACAGGAAAATGCACATTTTATAGAAGAAAAGATATATTCATGCTATTAATGTTTTTCATAAAGAAATATTTTGGGATAATTTGATAACAGTTGCTTTTGACAAAACAGGCTGTTAAAAAGATGCATAGCCTAATTCATTGCTTTTCTAGTCTTCCATCAACACAGTTCTTACAGAGGTGGAAGAAAGGCAGAGTGTATGAAATCATTCTCAGTTCCTAATTGAGAGAGGTCCTGGATGGCTACTCAAGAGCTAAAAAGGGGAAAAAAGTATGTGGAGAGTTAACGTGTTACAAAGAAAAGCTGATACATCTGTGAGTTGCTACCTGGGAGAGATCTTAGCTTCACTGGGGTTAGTATTGTTCCTCGTAATGATGATACGTTCTGTTCATCCCTGTTAGCACACCAGTGAGGACGATCCTGCAAAATTAGTGCAGACAATCCCACTTTCTCATAAGCACTGTCAAGGGTTGGATTTGTGGTCTTTCAAGTTTGTAAACAGAGGTATTCAACACTAGTCAAAAAGCTGTTATCAAGTCCTGTATTTTATTCCAGCTGTTGGCTGTTTGCCAGAGAATTTCCTCAATTAATGCACACCAAAATACTGCCTTACAACATCTTCTGAATGTCAGGAGTAACTTCTCATGATATTTTTGGTGTAGAAACCAGTGCTATTATATTTCTTTCACAAATTTTCTGTTTCTAAACCTACTTTAGTTCATGCTAGCAAGTAGGTTTTGAAGTTTTTTACAAGCTTTTACAAACTAAGCTTTTTCTCAAAAAAAAAAATTTTTTTTTTTTTTTTCAGTCCAGCTCTGTTAGGAGAGTAACATGATAAACAACTGTATTCTGTCACTTCTTGTCAGTTTTGTTCCTTTTTCTTCCTGGAAAGGAAAGCCTTTGTCAGTTTAGGGAGGGCTGTTATCATTTTTTCTTTCTTCAATGGTGAATTAAAATTAGCCAAGGTAGCTCCTGTGTTAAGTCACGTGAAACTTCATGAAAATATTAAACTTCGAGCTAGAAAAGAAGATGTGGAGGGATTTTTGTTTGTTCGGTTCTGTGTGACTGATGTATAACGTTGACAACTCAATGTCTCTAATGAAAAGAAATTTCAGGAGTATCTTTTTTCACACGAGGCAGGTTTTTAGTTTGGTTTTGTTTCAGCTTGGACAAGTCCAAAAGCACTTACATTAAGTGGTGTCTAAAGAGGAGAGTTTAGTTTTGTTTATGTAGTTTCTATTAAACTTTTATTTTTATAGAAGAAAGGGAAAGCATTTTTAGCAACATTCTGCAACTTAAATACTTTCATTTTTTTAAGACTACAGTTTTATGGGAAAACAATTTTTGCTAAGGTGCTCACAAACACCACTGAATTTGATTTCAGAATGGCAGTTTAGATGTGCTGTGTTATACTTGAAAAAAATTGAAACATGCAAAATGCTTTTCCTTGATGAGTGTGGGATGAATATTTTATTATTCAGTCTGTTTTAAAAGAAAATGCTCCTTTAAAATTCATTTTAAGTCCATTAAAACATAGCATTGGTGCACATTCCGTTCTGCCTTTTGTAGATTTAGATTAAATCTTGGAAAAATATCACATTTCTACCTTAAAAGAAGGTAGAACTTACCAAAAGTAAGTATTTTATTCTTCTTCTTTTCTTTCCCCCCGCCCCACATGTAATATATGCTTATTATTTTGCTGTCTTCCTATTGACCAGTGGTTCTCTTACTACATCATGAGCTACAAGGGAAAAAACAAGATGGAACACCAAATGTTCTAATTTTCACAAATCATTATGTTTAACATTAGGATTAGATATCTGAAACTGCTGATGCTTAACAAACTTGACATTGCAGATTTGGTCTAAAGCCAGCGTAACATCAGTATAAATCTTCCTGTTGACTCCAATAACCATTGAATTTAGATTTTCAGAAAGCATAGGTATAAAATGGCTTCTGACTTGGTGAAAAGGGAGGAACATTGGCCATCTGGCTAGATGTAGAGGTTTCAGACAGGAAACTTGGCTACTCTGAATGTGCATCAGATCCACTGGAGCAGAGAGGACATTAGAAAGGCAAAAGCCCAGCTAGAACGCAATCTGGCCGCTGTCATCAAAGATAACAAAAAAAGTTTTTACAAATATATTAAGAAGAGAGTCAAGGAGAATCTCCATCCCTTATTGGATGTGGGGGGGAACATTGTCACCAAGGATGAGGAAGAGGCTGAGGTACTTAATGCCTTCTTTGCCTCAGTCTTTAACAGGCAGACCAGTTATCCTCAGGGTA
>NW_008825234.1:873966-874187 GCF_000699105.1 Pygoscelis adeliae
TCCTGGTTAACGGGAGAGGTCCCGGATGACTGGAGGCTGGCCAATGTGACGCCCATCTACAAGAAGGGCCGGAAGGAGGATCCGGGGAACTACAGGCCTGTCAGCCTGACCTCGGTGCCGGGGAAGATTATGGAGCAGTTCATCTTGAGGGCGCTCACAAGGCATGAGCGGGACAACCAGGGGATCAGGCCCAGCCAGCACGGGTTCATGAAAGGCAGGTC
>NW_008825234.1:875262-884423 GCF_000699105.1 Pygoscelis adeliae
CCATCCCTGGAGGTATTTAAAAGACGTGTAGATGAGGCGCTTAGGGACATGGTTTAGTGGGCATGGTGGTGTTGGGTCGACGGTTGGACTTGATTATCTTGGAGGTCTCTTCCAACCTTAATGATTCTATGATTCTATGATTAAACCTTTCAACGCATTTTTGTGTATCAAATATCAGGAAGAATTCATTAATGTATACTGGCATGAAATCTCCAGAGGCCTCTATAAAACCATTAATATATCATTACACATTACATGTACAGACCCTTGTGACTTTATCAAATTCTCGAAGTATAATTGTTTGGGATTTTTTCCTGGATTATACTGAACTAATATGCTCAATATGCAATCGAGCAACTGATGTGCTCAAATTGTATTTGTAGTTTTACTTTTTACAATGCTAGTTCAGCATGTCTAAAATTCAGCAAGAAATAAAATGCAACCAGGAAAACAGTCTCTCTTTAGTGTTAGGGAAAGAGCATGTGGTCTTTGTTTAGTTCGTTAAATGATGAAAATATATGCGTGCGGCAGAAACTTGCTAATTTGCATTTGTCATGTGCCCACTCTATAATTCAGACAAAAATTCAACATCTTCGTTCTTTCTAAGAAAAGATTTCACAACAGTGCTCTGTTTTTAGGTCTTCTGTTACTGACTTTTCAACATTTTGCAAGATAGATCATCACCTATATGTGACTGCGGAATATAATCTTAGGTAATTAAAACCAAGAAGTAAATTCTCACATATTACTCTAGAATTTTTCAGAGTTTTTAAGTCGATCTGCAGCTATTTTAGATTGCATTGGGAAATTTAAACTATGAGTTATTGAAATGTATGCACATTACACAAATAAATTGTTCTAAAAATGAAAGTAGGCCAGATTTCTGGAAACTCCATGCTTAAGTTTGAGTTAGAGTGAGTTCTGATTAAAAGACTTTTTGCATCCAGGTACATAATGAATGCTTATTCCTCGCTATTTGTTTGCTTGTATTACTTGAGTTTTACAGCAACGTCTTCATGTTGCTTGTTCAGCACTATTTTTATTTAAATTTTGTCTTGTTATCTTTTAAATTTTTTACATATAGTTTCTTTATATGCAAAACATAAACATCTGATCTTCACTATCAAACAATATTCGTGGATTAGAACTTAAATTCTAGTATGGAAAGGAAAATTGCTGGTAATATAATCATGGAAGTAATTATTTTTTAATCTTAGTGGCCTGTAAACGGAACCTTTTAAGAAGACAAAGGAGAAAAGGATGGTGTAAAGTCTAAGGCATTGGAAGCACTGTAGAAAGAAAAAAGAGGTATCTCAGCAGCTCATCGTAGACATTTGAAATGAAGCCCATTGGAGCCAACGGGGAGACATCCCAGTGAGGTCTTTCAGGCAGGCTGTGGTTGAGGTTGTGTCAGTTCTTAGAGTCACAGAACCACTGGGGTGGGAAGGCACCTCTGGAGATCCTCTAGTCCAACCCCTTATTCAGAGCAGACTCAGCTGGATGTGGTTGCTCAGGGCCATGTCCAGTCAGGTCTTGAATATCTGCAAGGCTGGACACTCCACAGCTTCTCTGCTTAACCTCTTCCAGTGCTTGACCACCCTCACAGTAAACCTTTTGATGGTACATCTCAGTATGACCAAAAATAGGGCCAGAGCAATTTATGACTGTACTTGCTACTTACCTTATCCACAGTAAGCCTTGTCCTTACTTACTATATTCAGTTGTAGTTAGTAGAGGGCTAAGATATGGTTTGTCACACTGCTGCATGTTTTTTTTCTTTTTCCCCTGAACAGAGTGATGGTTTCTCTTCGTGTCATTAGAATTGCTTGGCCTTATTGCAGTGGTCCTTTTAAATCCTTATGGGGATGACAGTGTGGTTTAGATTAGCTCAGGGTCTCATGGCTGATTTCAGGTCCACAAAGTGATTTCAGTAATGTAAAACTAGTCAAATATTCTTGGTCATCGACAAGCTGTGCTCAGAAGGACCTTCTTGTACATTGTGAGTAGTATAGGAAAATGTATGGAGACTGCTTTGTGCTGTTGGACACAAACAGTATCTTGTTG
Source organism: Pygoscelis adeliae (assembly GCF_000699105.1). Lineage (NCBI taxonomy): Eukaryota > Metazoa > Chordata > Aves > Sphenisciformes > Spheniscidae > Pygoscelis > Pygoscelis adeliae. The sequence continues at coordinate 877,327 of NW_008825234.1, forward strand.
CTGGTGCTCTGGCAGAGCAGATCAGAGAGGGAGGCTGCACAAAAGTCAAAGTGGCTAAGTTTGTGGAAGAAAAAAAAATTATGACTGTAAAGAATAAGGACAAAATGTTTATACTTCTCCAATGAAAAAGGAGTTTGGAAAGCTCTAATGTCACTTGGAAGTCAGAATGAAAGGAAAACAAGAACCTTTAAACAGAGTGTTTCTAACATGCTTGGGGGAAGGAATTTGGGTGCCAAGAACCTCAAAAAGAAAGAAGGCTGCAATAATCATACTGTATATAATTATCGTGGTTCAGATAGAAGAGGAAAAGACAAACTTGCATGGTATTTTTGTATGTTTTCAAGTATTGTTCATATCCCTGGGGCCTCCTTTAAAATCTTACCTTCTCTGCAAGAAGAAGGATAATGGAAAGTGTTTGACAGGATGGTAGTTCTTTATATTTTATTTCACAACTTTCACACTGTAAGGAACCTTCCAAAAATACCAGTTTTCAAAGCTCCGTTATTTTTAAAGAGCAGCTGATCACAAAGGCAAGTGGTATAAGAAAGAGCATACCTGTTATGTACCTACTTGTAAGCCTGCTGCCTGAACAGACAGGAGGTTGAAATACAGGTTAGGGTGAAATTCAGCTAACCTTGCTCATACAGATATTCTGTGTACGTTCAGAGTTTCAGGTATACAGGGTTTTTTTGAAAACCAGAATAAGAAAACCACTTTTTTTTCCTTTCAGCATGGGAAAACCTTTGTGTTAAGAGGGTTGCAGTGGAGGTGGGCAAACCTGTATGTTGCCTTTTAACTTTCAGTGTCATGTGGGACAGTTGTGAATGTATGTAGTATTGAAGTAGCTGAGAGAGCAGCCTCAAAGTGACACAGAACATCACCACAAGGAAAATACATTCTTTATCTGTTCTTGGGATTTGAATCTGAATATGTGAGGATCATCTGTCTCTGTTTAAAATGTAATTTCAGTGTGACTTTGAAAGAATGAGATGATTGAAATTTAGAATTTTTTTGTGTCAGTTGTTGAACGATATTGCCCAAAGTAATTACAGTGGTTTTGATTGGCATAGTTTTTAGCTTTTTATGTAAAATATGTTCTCGGTAAGAAAGTCTGTTTGGTATTTTCTCCCACCACTTTTATCCCGGGTGAAATTTTCATTGTATGCCTAAGTTTGGGACTCTTATTCTGTGTCCAGTCTTTTCAAGCAAACCTAATGAAAAATGTCTTATTTAATAATACGAATTTTGTTTTCATTTGCATTTCTCTTCTGAAAACAGTCAAACCTGCAGAGAGAAGAGCAAAATTAGTCTATTAATAGTCTAGGATTTCTAAATGTGATAAACTGAACGAGATACAGCAATGTGCTATTCCTTCAGCTATTCTTGGCTGCAAAGTAAGGCTGAGAGTACTTAATGGGATATCTTTAACACTGTATTGTAGTACCTAAAAGGAAGCTGTGGCTAATAAGAGAGAGAGAGAATGTATAGAGAATAATAGTATAGATATAAATACGTAGAGAGAATAAGCAGAATGTTATGAAAAAAGGTGTTAAGCTGTTATGCTGTACTTTTCCTTTCCAAACAAAGAATTTTTATTCTCTTGCATTGCAGAGATCCCTTATTTATATATGTAAAGAACGTTGAAGAACATATACAAGAAGAATAATATGCATTTAAAAAGAAATTCTAAATGGGAACTCAAATATGCAAAAGTATCACACTATATACCACACAAAATCAATAAAATGGTGAATACTGATTCCCAGAATTCTCAAAAATAAGCTCAGTCATATATAATATTGCAAACGAAGAGGATGACTGCACCATGAACAGGTGCATCATTTTGTAATGACTGGATGAAATCCTTATTCAGTATGGCAGTTCTAAACAAGTATAAAATGTGCATGGTTTTGTGTGACATGGTTGGGAGTAGATATGATAATGAAATTAGTGACTTAAGGACATGTTTCTTTCTATCTGGAATACTCTACAGTAGATTAGTCCTCATAAAGTAGCTGGACTATATTTGGGTACACCTGATTTGAGCTGACTGTACTAAGTGAAAAGATTTTTGCTAGTTTGAATTTGTTTGTTTGAACAAATGATTAAAAATACACTACAAAGTTGATTATAAACACACACGCAGAAGAAGGATAGAGAAAACCTTGTCAGTGAAAAGTCAGTATTTCAGTGGATAAGATTGTTATCACTGATTTTGAGGAAAGTGGTTATTTGAATTTTTGTCTGGATGTCTGATAAAAATATGAAGATGAGCAAGGTGGAGAGAAAGAAAAATGGTAGGGAAAAGTAGATAAGAGAAGTGACTGGGGAGAGATAGAGCTGTCACTTGTTAAGTAGAAAAATGTGTACCATTTGTGTGATGGTTGCTTCCAGGAGAAAAATTGTTTTATCTAAATAATTCTTATCATAGAATTGTTTAGGTTGGAAGAGACCCTTAAGATCATCAAGTCAACCATTACCCTAGCCCTGCCAAGTCCACCATTAAAGCATGTCCCTAAGTGCCACATCTCCACATATTTTAAATAGCTCCAGGGATGGTCACTGAACCAATTACCAGGGCAGCCTGTTCCAATGCTTGACAGCCCTTTTGGTGAAGAAATTTTTCCTAATATCTACTCTAAACCTCCCCCGGCGCAACTTGAGGCCATTTCCTCTTGTCCTATTGCTTGTTACTTGGGAGAAGAGACCGACACCCACCTCACTACAACCTCCTTTCAGGTAGTTGTAGAGAGCAACAAGGTCTCCCCTGAGCGTCCTCATGATCAGGCTTTAGGGGTGGAATAGGCTTCTACATACATTTGTAAATGTTAAAACACCAACATTTTCCAGCATCTTGGTGTAGCTGAGCAAAGCTGGTCTGGACTCTACTTTTGAAGAATTTTTGATGGACAGGAAGGCAGTTTACTGAAGAGATACCTGGTCTAGCCGAATCAGATATTTTAGGCCCTAAAGCAATACAGATGTGTCAGTGTCCTTCAACCAATTATCCTTATTGAGAAATTTAATACTTCAGCCATTTTGGAGCCACTCGAATATTATGCTGCTTCTCAGAGCCAAGCTAGCTCAAGTACCTCACTCCTGTTCCACTGAGACCCTAAGCATTGACTGCTGCTGGTTCCAAGGCACCATTTTTGGCTAGAATACCAAATACCTGTTTTTAAGGGGCCTACATTCAAAATCAGGCCTTGGATCCGTAAAATGTGTATTTTGGAAATCTTTTCTCAGTTAAGCACTTATGTACCTCTCCATAATTATGAAATTAAATTGATTCTCTGGGATATATTCCAACAGAGCAGTCATTAAGATCAAACAAATCCTACTTGACTGGCATGTAGAGTTTTAACTGTTTTCTGATCTTTGTGAAGATACTTAGCAGAGTTTGCTTATGAGCAAGTTTGCAGCAATACCTTATCCTGCAGAGCTTTAAGTGAGCTTTGCTGTCACTGCAGCACAGTAAATTTTTTTCTATATATTGCAGGATTAGATACAAAGTGTTTTTCTGAGTTGATTTCAAAACTGAAAAAGATAAGAAAAACAAAATGCAAAAAAACCCCGAGAGATTTATTGAAGTATTTAATTTGTCTTCTGCTCCTTACATTCCAACAGAACTGTGAGCTGTTTTGTTGTTTTCATGTAGACATCCAAATACCTTGTCTGTGTCAGATGGATGCATTTTTTGTTGAGTTCGCACACTGGTATGATATACTCATAGTTTTAAAAGGGATGAAGAATGTATGTCTGCTTGATTGTTGATGAAGGTATGGCCAAAATTGCTTTAATGATATGTTTTAGTCTGTAGAATGTGTCAGTATGTAAGACTGTCATTAGGTGTATACTTTCTTTTATACTAGTGTTTTGTTTTTTTAAAATGACTAGTCATTATGATTTCAGTCTTTAAAAAAATACTCCGTAATAATGACTACAAGTTTTTTATTATTTCTAGCTAAAATATGAATAAATTATTCTTTATGATATTTTGGAATTGTTCCCCAGTTTTGGTTATTCCAAACCAATGCAAATCATACAAGATCATCAAACCATTTCTATGACAGTATCCCTGCCTGGAGCACTGAAATAACTCTTACCTCAAAAAAGAGATTGTGACGTATTTTAGAACGACATCTAAGATCCCAAACTGAGATCAGTGTTTGCACAAATGCACATGGAAAACATCATCAGCGGAACAATTTCTACTTGCAGTAAGGCAAAAATAAATTTGAAGAAGGCAACAACTTTTAACTGAGTATGGTACAGAGTAAGTCATTGTTACTTATATCTTGATTGTGCTAGGAAGTCATATACCCCTGTAATAGCAGCATAAATTCTCTGTCTCTCTTGGATCACATCATTTCAGGGAAAAAATCTAATGTCCCAGGAAGAATTGAACTGGTTTGTAACAGTTCATTACTTCTTGCTGTTGTCTTCTAAAAAATTGATTTACTTCATTATGTAACATTTTTAGGAAAAGAGATGCAGATGGTATTTCAACTGTTATCAAATAATTTTGTCTGAAATTCATTAAAAATATAAAAAATGAAAAAGTATATATAAAATCAGATTTAAGATATGTTAGATTTTTATTTGCAAGTTTGTTCAGTTTTATTACTAAATACAAGATTTGTTGTTACATCATGGTTTAACTTTTCTGTTTTGAACTTTGATTTCTATCGCCTGTTTGCCAAAAATATTTTTTTCATCTGTACCTTTGAGATTTGGTATTGATTGCTGTCATGAAAAAATTCTAATGCATTGCAAAGTCTATCTGGCCTACCCCTGACTTTAATTCAACAACAACTCTGTTTTCATGTAGGGACTGTATTTCCAAATTAAAATTTTCCAATACTGCAACTAATTACTGTTCTGCACAAAACATGAACAAAGTTTACATTGCCAGCGTATATGAGGTTGGTTGCTGTTGTGAGACTCAGCTCTGTGGATGTAACGTGAATTTATGGCCGCTCTTCGGATAAATATGAGATGTCTTGGTCTTGCACTCTCAATTTGAGATAGACTGAATATTTAGTCTGAAATGTAGTTTTGTCTTCCCACTCATTCAGTGTACCTACCTGTTTTCTTTATACTCATTATCCGTGTGACTCTTAAGATTTAAGCAGAAAAGCAAATATGTATTCCATAATTCTTTAAAACTAAAGTTAGTTCTGTGAAACTCTTGTTAGTGTGCAAACCAGGATTGAGTTACAGACAAGATTTAAAAAAAAAAAACCACAAACTAAACACATTTTAGGAAAAAGGATTTTCACATACGAGTGTATTGTTTGCATCTGAGATTTATTAAAGGTAGGGTGGTGAAACCAGCTGCTTCTCAACCCTGTGATTCATGGTGAAGTTCTCAGTGATGCTGTTGTATTAGGTGGAAGACTGGAGATTACACAGCACAGACATTTGGGGGCTGAGGCCATTGTGACTCCAGAGCAGGCCAGGACCCAGGGACGACACTCCCTGAAAGTCCAGAGCTGAAGTTAGGGGCAAGTCACTCCTTTTTGGATTCATTTGATACTGTATTTTAAGTGCCTCTGTGCAAGGAGCTGTGCATGCAGGAAGAGCAGGACAAGCTCATGGAATTACTTAGGCTGCACATCCGCACTGGTGTCAGTTTCTATCTAAACCAGTGCCTGGAGCACCCCTGGCCCCTGGGGCCGCGGCTGGGCTGGTAAACTCTCCCTTCCCCAGCTGCCTTCTGGGAATGGTCCCTGACCCAGATTCACCCATTACCCTGCCCAGGGACTGGCCACTGCCAAGGCTGACTGTCAAGTTTGTTAGACCCTGGCTGTAATGGCAATTCCAAGTTAACCTGGACAAGTGGGGCAATAATCACCTGAATGCTAGACAACGGTAAGCACAGCTAAACCAAGCTCAAATAAGCTCAGGCCAAGACAAATCCAAACCCTTAGAAGTGTGGAGACTCAGCACCATCAGGTCAGTGCAGACTCAGTGACCTTTTAAAAGAAAGACAAAAGCCTATTTCCTGGGCTGTCCCAGAAAACCCCAGCATTTTGTCATCTGCATGTTTTCTAGATGCAGGAGACTGAAGGCTGCTTGATGGGTCTCACATGTGGGTGGACTCTGGTGCCACATCCACGGCACAGTGAGGATCTCGTTTCGTCCTTCTACGGCTTATGAGCTCTAAGTGCAATGGGCTGGGGCCAGAGAACAAAGTTGTTCAGCTGGTGGTGCCGCCATACCTGGATGTGGAGTATCCTTCTTTCCAAAGCCCTATGTGTTTCAAGTCTTACATACGGCCTTGAAAAGTGCTGCCTTTTTATGCATTTACTTTTATTTTTAACACTGACTCAGTAATAAATGTGTCGTAACAAAAGCACCAAACAGAATGACAGTCAAGGGTAAAACTGTAAGTTAGCAACTTTTTCAAGTAAGGTCCATTTAGGCTTTTGGTTTGTATAGTATTATAGTGTATGCAAAGGCAGTGTCTTGATATCTTGCCAAATCATACATGCCTTCCTCCTTGCTTGGGTACAAAGGTACAGCATCTTGCTATAGCAATAACTATTCCAGGGCATTGCACCTTGATAGTTGTCCTGGTTTTGGCAGGGATAGAGTTAATTTCCTTCCTAGTAGCTGGTACAGTGCTGTGTTTTGGATCTAGGGTGAGAACAATGTTGATAACACACCGATGTTTTAGTTGTTGCTAGGTAATGCTTACACTGGCCAAGGACTTTTTAGTTTCCCATGCTCTACCGACTGAGCAGGCTGGAGGTGCACAAGAAGCTGGGAGGGGGCACAGCCAAACTGGCCAAAGAAACATTCCATACCATGTGACCTCATGCTCAGTACATAAACTGGGGAAAGCTGGCCGGGGGGGCCCCCTGCTCGGGGACTGGCTGGGCATCGGTCGGCGGGTGGTGAGCAATTGTACTGTGCATCACTTGCTTTGTGTATTATTATTATATTATTACTATTATTATCATTTTATTTCAATTATTAAACTGATTTTATCTCAACCGACGAGTTTTTCTCACTTGTGCTCTTCCAATTCTCTCCCCCGTCCTACCAGGGGGGGGGGGGAGGAGGGAGCGCGCGGCCGTGAGGTGCACAAT
>NW_008825234.1:890628-901222 GCF_000699105.1 Pygoscelis adeliae
ACTGGCTGGGCATCGGTCAGCGGGTGGTGAGCAATTGCACTGTGCATCACTTGCTTTGTGTATTATTATTATTATTATATTATTACTATTATTATCATTTTATTTCAATTATTAAACTGTTTTTGTCTCAACCGACGAGTTTTTTCTCACTTGTGCTCTTCCAATTCTCTCCCCCATCCCACCGGGGTGGGGGAGGAGTGAGCGAGCGGCTCTGTGGTGCTCAGTTGCTGACTGAGGTTAAACCACGACAATAGTCCACACTGGGATGTCAGCATGAAGCCTAGAAGTGTTTGACCCAAACTAACTAGCGTGGTGCCAAACCCTCCTCAGGCGGAGTCACAGGTTAGCAAGAGCCAGAGGAGTTTGGGTGAGGCCCCTGGGATTGGGACGGAGAGTGAGAGCTTAGTAGTAAGGACACAGGCTGCATCAGCAGGGCTCCAGGCCGGAGAACAGTCCTGGCACGTTTAATTCTTGAGTATAGACATAGTTTTTGGACTGAAGCCATACTTGGGGCAGCAGCCAACAGAGTAGATAAGGAACGCACAGACCACAGACTTCTGCAGTGTCACTCCTGCTTCGAATGAGAGCTGACGGCTCTTTTCCTCACCTTGCAAAGCATTTTGCTGTGGAAATGGAGCAAGTGAAGTCCTGCTTGCTGAACAGACAGAACATGAATGCTGGGCAGCGGTGCGCAGCAGTCAGCCAGCTGGGAAGCCAAACGACATCCTTTTTGACACAGTAAATTTCTCTGTAACATGTCCTGGGTAAATGCTCATCACTGGTTAAAAACTCTTGCTTCCTCCTAGGACAGGGGTAGAGATGCTCAAGCACCTTTCTAATGTCATAATCCTGCCCAGCTCTCCTCTCTTTGGTGGCATGTCCATGAAGAGACAGGGCTGCTGACAATGTGAGCTGCTATTTTAATGTCAGCTGTTGCTCATTCTAGCTAAGGGAGGAAAAGGGTTGGGCAAGATATATATAAAAGCTCTGAATTGGGAAGGGCTAACTTTTTCAGCTGTAAGTAGTAGACTAGTTTTTTTTGCAGGTTGGGGCTCAGGCCTTCATATGAGGAGATGTAGCAGCTGCTGGTGATGCAGGGGAGTGGGGATGGGTGATGGAGCAAACTGAATCTGGGACCAGGATGGACTGGGAGGAGAGCCTGGAGAGGATGGCATTGCTCCAAGGTTATCAGCTCTGACTTTGTTGGATCATTCTCCAGGTCCCTTGGCCCAGTTTGGCCAGCCACCCAAGACAGGTGTAAGTGTGCCTGAGAGATTGTTTTCCATTAAGGTCTGCATATTTCTCCGGTACTTCAGTTAGCCACTCACAATAAAACTACACTGAGTGTAGCTTGTTTCTTGACTAATTACTTCTTTGGGTAGTACACTCTTTTCTTTAAGATCATGTAGTCTAAGGTGTTTGTAGGATATTCTTAGAAGTCCTTATCAATGTGCTTGCAAATTATTTTCTGAGGCTGGTACTAGGAACAAAAATATCGTATTTCTGAGTTTCATAATCCCTGCAGCAATATGATAAGGCTTTTCTATCTTCTGGACTTACAGTGAAGGTTCAAGATATTAGAGAGGTCTTTAAAGTGCCATTCTCTTTGCAGAGCTGAAAATTAAGGAAGATACAGCAGATGATAATGGGAAAGGGAGGAGTCCTATAGAATTAAGTAACAGCCTATGGTTAGGTGGTATAACATTGTGATAGGACAATGATATGTTAGAATGGCAACTCTTTCCAGGCATCTGTAATATATGTAAACAAACATGTGGTACTAATTAGGAGTGGCATTACAGTAAATTAAAAAGTTTGCATATATCTTGTTTTAATGGATGCTTCATTATATTCATTGTTTTTCAGCAGGCATCGTCTGTTTCATTACTTTTCTTTAATCTTGAAAACATAATGCCTGTGCCATATGTTGTGCTGTCTTGCTCAGATAGTATGTAGACAAGGAAGACTTCTATATTTTGCTTCAGATTGCAAATTCCATTGTTTTATTTTTTTAAATAATTGGAAGGGACTCTTGGAGATCTAAGACTGATGGAATTTTTAATGCATTTTGTGTTGTTCAGAGTACAGGAATGGTATTCTTAGTTCCTTTGAACTAAGCAATTCTAAAAAAAATGTATGGGCTTAATTAAAAGATGTTAATAAATATTTTGTAAGGACTGCTTGAAAATGTCTGCAGAGTCAGACTAAAGGATGTCAGAATCTAGATCTTAATTGGCAAAGGGACACTGTGGGTAAACTTTTGCACAGCTATTTGGCAAGCTGAATTCCTTTCTTGTCAAAATATGCCCATCTCACTTTCTTTGAGAACTAGAACGTAATCTTTGCTTACAAACTGCTCTTAAAATGTAATGGAAAATAGGGGTTGGAGTTGTCCTCAATAAAACGTTAATTGCAAATGAAGCCAACATATGCCAATGCATTCTTCTAGCTTGATTCCTCGCTGCAGTGTTGAGGAATGCATTTGCTAATTGAGTATGTAAACTGTTTAGCAGTCCAAATCTGTAGTGACTTTAGAACATTTGGCATATATTAATTAATAGGGACTGGGTTTTTGAAGAAAACTTTGGGAGCCATTAAAAATGCAAGTGGATTCTGTTTTGACTAGCATTCTGTTTGGTTTTTTTAGCTTTGGGTCCTGCTATGTCTCTTCAGGGTAAATTGTTCATGTTGATATTTTTAAATTGTTTGGTAAAAGCATTATGTTAATTTTTAAGGTTTAAGCATGATATACTTCCTTAATATGTTGCAATGAGATTTTATATTCTGATTGTTGTCTAACAAGGCCTTTTTATAAATAAGGAGCATAATGTTTGTTAACATTAAATGTTAATGCTAAAATACAAATATTTACTGAGCTATACACTGTACTAGAGATTATAATTCCAATTTACTTCCATTACTGCTTCATAGAAGGGCAGTATTCCTAGTATTTCATTGTTTGTTTGTTTTTGTTGTTTTTTAAATAGCAGTTACTTCATAAAAATTTGGGAAAAAGGGTAAATATCTCTGCAACTTATTAAATGGTTAGTGCACATTTTTTTAACTTACAATTTCTATTAAAAATTAAAGATTGTACCTTTAATATTTCCCGTGTCATGCTTGGGGCTGATGCAACTGCATGACTGAATTTTCTAGGGTTATGAGGTGCAAGTGAGACTAAGTACTGCCCAAAAAAGGCAGGAAGGAGTGGGTGGAGAGTGAATGCTGTGAGGATGCTACCCAAGGACAAGCGACAGCTCACTTAGAAGCAAGTGGTTTGTTTTCTGCCTCGCATGTACCGCCCGTTAGACACAGTTTTTCATCAGTGCTGCCTCCTGACCTGTGCTAGGGCATTTGCTGAGGAATGCTAGTTAGCACAGGCCAAACTGTACCAAGGAGTAAGCTGACATTTAATTAGTATGGGTGATTTCTGTCCATGTCCCGGCCCTGGTTCATTTGTTAGAATGCATATGCTTTGGGTAAAGTCACAGATTTTTCTTAGAATTTTTTATCACTTTTAGCATGTATCTGACTCAGATTGTTTCAGCCTTTCATTGTTTGATACTAAAGCCTTGTCCATTAAAATGGCAGGCCTTCTGTAACGTACTGATTTTTTGTCACTTTAAACATGCTTGCTGTTATTAGATTGTATGCTAAGAACATATATTTTCTTGAATTCCAACCAAATCTGTAAGAATTGTTTGGGGAGGGGTTTGCTGTGGGCTTGTTCTTTGCAACTCAAATTATGGATCTCTAATAGTGTACAAGGTAAATACTGTTCAACATGAGAAAGATCTGATAGCTATAAACAATGAGGAAATAACTAGAGTAGTGATACCTGATAAGACATTTATAAACTAGACATTTATTCACTTCATTGGTTTATAGATCTATGTCCTTATTGTTTCCAGCAGATTTGCATTTAAAAATGGTTATATGCAAAAGAGCAAACTCTCCCTGCAGATATAACACTCCAACATCTTTTAAGGTCAATAGAAGATTTCAAAAGCAGTAACTAGAGTTCACATCTGGCATCACGACTTTTTCAGAAAGGCTTAGATTGCAAGTCCCAGCAAAATATATTAAATGAATAATTTATATAGAAGATGAATTAAATATTCATAGTGGATATAGGAAGTATGTGTTCCACCTCAAAATATGGTAGGTACTATAGTAAAAATCATGCTTCCAGATCCAAAGAAACTACTGCTTCTAGCTCAGGCATAATGAAGTGGTAACAGACAGAATAAACACCTACATAATGACAAGGATCACAGAACTGTTCAGGTTGGAAGGGGCCTCTGAAGATCACCTAGTTGAACGCCTCTGCTCAAAACAGGATCAGCTACAGCAGGTTGTTCAGGGCTGTGTCTGGTTGGGGTTTGAGTATCTCCCACTGTGGAGACTCCACAGCCTTCCAGGGCTATCTGTTAAGTGTTCAACTACCCTGTCAGTAAACTAAGTTCTTTGATGTTTAAATGCAGTTTTCTGTATCTCATTTTGTGCTCATTGACTCTTGTCTGTTCTGGATCTGTCTGGGTCAGTCTTCCTTACTGTCTTCTTTAGGTATTTATATACATTGATAAGATGTCCCCAGAGCCTTCTCTTCTCTGGGCTGGACAGTCCTAGCTGTCTGTGTCTCCTCATGCAGTTCCCTGCACTTGCTCCAGTATGTCCATGTTATGCCAGCCAGCACTCCAGATGTCTCACCAGTGCTGAGGAGAGGGAAAGCATCGCCTCCGTTGACCTGCTGGGGACAATCTTCCTCATGCAGTCCAGGCTGCTGCCAGCCTTCTTTACCACAATGGTGTATTGCTGGCTCATGGTCCTTGATCATGCTTAACATGGTTTCCACCAGGACCCCCCCAGATCTTTTTCTGCAAAATTGCTTTCCAGCACCAATTGCCCCAAGCCTGCATGGGTGCATGAGGTTATTTCTTCCCAAGTGCAGGACTTTGCACTTTCCTTTGGACTTCATGAAATTCCCATTGACCTATTTCTCCAGCTTCTCAAGGTTCATCTGAATGGCACACAAACATCTTGTGTATCACCCTTCCTGCTTGTTTTATGTAGTCTGCAAACTTGCTGAGTGTGTGCTCTGTCCCATTGCCAGGTTATAAATTACAATGTTAAACAGTACTGGTCCCAGCATCTACCTCCTGGGTGTTCCGCTAGTGACTGGCCTCCAGCTGGACATCATGCTGCTTGTCACCACCCTTTGAGCTCAGCAGTTCAACTGTTTTTCAGTCCACCTTGCAGTCCACTTACCTAATCACTGTTCTTGCCTAATCTTCCTTTTGCTGCTGGTATTTCAGTACTTCAACTTGTGCTTGTTGCCTCTTGTCTGTTCTGGATCTGTCTGGGTCCATTGTCCTGACTACCCCCATCAGTATGTATATATGTTGATAAGGTTCCCCTGAGCCTTTTCTCTCAGCATCTCATAATATCAGGTGCCCTGTACGAGCCCTTCTTGTTGCTCTTCACACCCCTCACCAGATTCAGCTTCAGATGTGCTTTGGCTTTCGTGACCCCATCTCTGCACACTTGGACAGTGTCTTTCTATTCCTCCTAGATCACCTGTCCCTGCTTCCACCTCCTGGATGCTTGCTTTTCCTGTCTCAGTCCAGTCAGGAGCACCTTGTTCACCCATGCAGGCATCTTGCCACCTTTGTTTGACTTCTTGCTTGTCAGGATCAACCATTCTTGAGCTTGGAGGAGGTAATCCTTGAAAATCAATCAGCTGTCCTAGACTTCCCTTGCCAGGACTGTATCCCATGGGATTCTTCCAAGCTGATCCCTGAACAGGCCCAAGTCTTCTTGCCTGAAGCCCAGTGTTAGCACCCTGCTTTTTGCTTTCTTCCCTCCTTTCAAGATCATGAACTCTACCACCTCATGGTCACTGCAGCGAAGGCTGCGCATGCCAAACCAGAGCATGGTTTTTACAGAGAAGTTATGAATAGAGCTATAAAAGAAGCCTGTTTGAGCTAAAGCTTACTAAAAGTCAATAAAAAGAAAAAAAAAATTAGAGTCTGTGTGGCATACTCGGATTTAATCATAAATTGCATATCTCTGTAGAGATTTTACTAAGTTGTATCTATACAGAGATTTCATTCATTTTAAATTTTTTCGTAATTGATTTAATCCATTGTGCCAGACACTGGTAAAAATAATACTATTTTTGACAAAGAGTTATTTCATTTGTTAAATGTCTGGTATATATTGTGAACTCTCTCATTGTGGTAGCACAAATACAATTCACAGGTAGCTGTCCTGCCACAAATTGTTTTGACACTGAAGAGAAAGTATGCCTTACAGGAGTGAAGAATCTTTCCTTCACTTTACATATGTATGTTTTTCTTAATAACCAGTTAGTGCAGTGACCGCTAGTGTAAGATGGACAGCAGATTGCTTTCATTACATGACAACAACTTCTGGTTTTGGGGAAAAAGTTGAAAGTCCTGGAGCTTTTGAATCCTGTTGGAAACTAAGTCCTGCTCTTACTGCTACCAATTACAATGAAAAAGTTTGGAAGATGTTGTTGCAGGCTATTAATGTTCTGTGCTCCACACACTGTATTTTTAAACTAATTGGAATTCAATTTTTTCAAGTATGTTTTGGTTTACTCTTTATTAAGGTAATCATATTGTTGTACCCTTTTTCTGACATTTTTGGTGCCTCTTGAAGAACTGTGTGTTTCTGTATGCACCTTTCCTTGAAGTGAACAAAGAACATGTAAAAGTGTACTGCCTTCTCTGCCAATGCCTCATACAACCTGAAAAGTGAAAAGCAGTTTCCATCTTTTTTTCTTACCATTTTGTGTTTAGATAGAGAGACTACTTACAAGCATTAGAAGCACAGGTAACACAGAGGTCAATTAATGGGACTGAAGAGAATGTGGTAGGTGCTCTGTAACACACATCATGCAGTTCAATGTTAATGAGTGATTCTTTTACCCTGTAGTACCTCTTAGATGAGCATATCAAAACATACAAAATGTGAGGTGTGGAGAACTAGATCTCTGCAGAAATTAGTTGCTGAATGTTTTTTTTCTGTGGTGTGTTTCTTGAGTAAAATTGTGAAGACAGCACCCTAGGGCTTCACTTGGCCTTTGAGATCTTACAGTCAATAGATTGAGGAACATGGATGAAAATAATGTCAAGCCATATTTGTTCCTTTCAAAGAATGGGTTCGAAAAGACTCAGTGCTGTTTTATCAAAAGTGTCTCAAGTAATGAACGTGATCTAACAGGTTTCAATGTATGGAAGTAAGTAGTCCTAAACTGTTTGAGAGTTGCACTTGGTAAGCAAAGAGAATTTATAAAAAATGGTATCATGATTTCTTGTGTACTGCAAGAGGAGTTCCACATTAATTCCCTGTTACTAGTGGAAAAGATTATTTCCTACTACAAGCTTGGGACTCAGTATTTGCATGGCAAATTTCACTTCTTTTCAGTTAATATCTGTGCTTGTAATTCTGCACAGCTAATTCTTTTCATCATTGCCCCTGACAAGACCAGTTTGGGCCTTATACCTTATATTTTGAAAGATAATGGAAATACACAGACTCGGTTAACAAGAAATTCTTCTAAAAGTGACGAAGCTCTATCCAGTGATCTCCACTGCAGCGTTTTTAGTAGGCAATGGTCTATATGGATTATCTCATCTTAAATTTTCTTGCATCTTCGCCTGAAATATTTGGTTAACTTTCAGAGTAAGGATGCTAGTGTAGATAGAGTGTGGATCTGACTTAGTATGAGAGACACATTGGGGATTAGCATTGTTTCTGGCTATTTTTGGAGGTGAAAAAACTTTGGACATCTAAATTTTCTGAGCTAGGTTTTTATGTGTTGCTAAAATGACCAAAAATAGACAGTGAAATTTCTCAAATGAAGCCTGACTTTTTTAGTTGAATGACAACACCTTTTTGAGTCAGTTTCTCAGGAAAGGATTGTATTCTTTTAAGTCAGTTAAATGCTACTTCCTTCTTATGGACGTTTGTCTGATTTAGCTTACAGCTCTACAATACTGGTGGATGCTCAGACATTGAGTGCAGATTTTATAACATAGGAACATCCTTACTTAATTTATGATGCTGTCAGGTGTCTTACCTAGCACATGCTGATGCTACATTTTGATACCTGGCATAATTTAATTTGTGTCTTAATAACTGTGAGGAACTTGAGGCAACCACTGAACTCATTCCAAAGTGGGGTCAATATATCTAAATGTCTTCATAAAATCTTCCCTTGCCTCAAACATACTTTGGAAACATGCGCATCTATGAAATCAGATGTTGTAAGATCTGTTTTAGAAAACCCTAGATCATTTCCAAGGAGAGACATGGAAACTTTTTGAAAGATCAGATTTCAGTGTTTATCTCAAATGTTTTAGTACTCAGATTTGCTTGTGAAAGTAAGAAAACAATTTGAAATAGCCTGGAAATAAAGGTAAAGTCCCTCTAACACCTGGCATGTTTTCTAAACGGCTTTCCTCCAGACAGATTAAAACACTGAGCAATTTCCACCCAAAAGGTGATAGATTCGGAACGTTCTGAAAGTTTGTTTATAATAAAAATTCTGAAGCTTTGAGTCTTAATCTAGATCTCTTGGAGAGGTTAGCCTCTTTATTTTCAGTTTGGAGATTTGTATGCATGTGTATGTGTGTATGGTTATGAAAATTGACCTAAATGCAGATGTATCTTTTACTAACGTCCTATATTTGCATCACTGCTTATCAATACCATAGTGCAGTGACAGTTTACATTATACTAGTAAATTAAAGAGTGCTGGGGCTCAGACTGGAGACAATTCTGAGTTTAGAAGTTGGCATTGGCCAAAGGCTGTTTATACTTGGCAGTTTGGGTATGCCTCTTCCTTTTTGGAGACAGAGGTTGTGGAGAAAGAGCTGTTGCCACCATGCCCTTTGGTGTCCTGGTCAGAGAAAGGCCCTTGGAAGGCTTTAGCTTACTACTATAGAGATAACCTAACATTTCATTGGCATTCCTTAAGGAATCATAGCTCTCACTGGAAAAATATTTGTTTTGTTGACTTGTTAAGGTAAATGATCACATGTAGATTTTAGCAAAGATGGGAGGGCCTAGGGTGTAAGAGGATCAATCCTGTGGAGAGCTGGAAAAGCAACTAAGCAGGAACAAAAGATTGAGCTCATGGAGTAGAGTTTGTTGCATTTCTGTCATTGAAGTCAAACCCTAGGAATAAATGAGAACTTTTTGCAATGTTTTAGTGGGGAATGGCACTTGCTGCCATCGTAGGTAGCTGGCTTGGATTAACATTTGGGACTTTCTTTGACAAAGCAAGAGTTTTTGCATGTGATGGGGGAAAGTGAACGTTTGAGAGGATTTCTGTTTAAGGGATAGCCCTAATCTCAGTATTCGCTTTGATCTTTCCCCAGCGTCTGTCTAATGCCAAAGTCTAATTCAGTTGGAGTGTAACTGTGGATGGAAAATGCCTTTTAATATTTCCAAGTGAAAAAAGATAAAGAAGCAAACACAGAAACATAGGAGCATATATGATTTAATTTGGGGGAAGGTGTATGCTGGTGAATGATTGGTATGGAAATACAAATCATCTTGCACTAAACGTTCAGAAGGCAGACTGGTCTCAATAGTCAGTGCTTTTCTGTTTCCCATTGAAGAAAGGAGGAAGAGACCAGGAGAGGATGAAAAGAGAGCTGTATTAGAGAGGGCTGACTTGGTTTTCCAGATTTGATAAGAGGTATTTATAAATCTTAGAATCATAAGATATATATAAGGGACGTCTAAAGGTCATCTAGTCCAACCCTGCCTGCAATGAGCAGGGACATCTTCAGCAAGGTCAGGTTGCTCAGAGCCCTGTCCAACCTGACCTTGAATGATTCCAGGGATGGGGCATCCACCACCTCTCTGGGCAACCTGTTCCAGTGTTTCACCACCCTCAGCGTAAAATTCTTCCTTATCTAGTCTAAATCTACTACCCTGTAGTTTAATGCCATTCCCCCTTGTCCTGTGCTCAGAGCCCTGTCCAACCTGACCTTGAATGATTCCAGGGATGGGGCATCCACCACCTCTCTGGGCAACCTGTTCCAGTGTTTCACCACCCTCAGCGTAAAATTCTTCCTTATCTAGTCTAAATCTACTACCCTGTAGTTTAATGCCATTCCCCCTTGTCCTGTTGCAACAGGCCCTATTAAAAAGTCTGTCCCCATCTTTCTTATAAGCCCCCTTATACTGGGTTTGCGTGGCAAGGGTTTGGTAGTGGCAGGGCTACAGGGGTGGCTTCTATGAGAAGCTTCTAGAAGCTTCCCCCATGTCTGATAGAGCAAATACCAGCTGGCTCCAAAAGAGACCCGCTGCTGGCCAAGACCAAGTCAGTCAGTGATGGTGGTAGCACCTCTGTGATAACATTTAAGAAGGGGGAAAAAGTTGCTGCCCAACAGCAACTGCAACTGGAGATAGAGGAGTGAGAATGAGAGAAACAACTCTTGCAGACACCAAGGTTTGTGAAGAAGGAGGGGGAGGAGGTGCTCCAGGCACTGGAGCAGAGATTCCCCTGCAGCCCATGGTGAAGACCATGGTGAGGCAGGCTGTCCCCCTGCAG
>NW_008825234.1:901653-907533 GCF_000699105.1 Pygoscelis adeliae
AGAATCACCTCCCTCAACCTGCTGGCCATGCTTCTTTTGATGCAGCCCAGGATACAGTTGGCTTTCTGGGCTGCGAGCACACATTGATGGCTCCTGTCCAGCTTTTCATCCACCAGTACCCCCAAGTCCTTCTCGGCAGGGCCGCTCTCCATCCCTTCATCCCCCAGCCTGTATTGATACCGGGGGTTGCCCTGACCCAGGGGCAGGACCTTGCACTTGGCCTTGTTAAACCTCATGAGGTTCACACAGGCTTGTCTCGAGCTTGTCCAGGTCCCTGTGGATGGCCTCCCGTCCCTCTGGCGTGTCAACCGCACCACTCAGCTTGGTGTCATCTGCAAACCTGCAAAGTTGCTGAGGGTGCCCTTGATCCCACTGTCTATGTCATGGATGAAGATATTAAACAGTACCGGTCCCAATATGGACCCCTGCGGGACACCACTCGTCACCAGTCTCCATCTGGACATTGAGCCCTTGACCACCACCCTCTGGATGCGACCATCTAAACAATTCCTCACTCACCGGACAGTCCACCCATCAAATCCATACCTCTCCAGTTAAGAGAGAAGGATGTTTTGGGGGACAGTGTCAAAGGCCTTACAGAAGTCCCGATAGACAACATCCATAGCTCTGCCCTTGTCTGTTGATGTTTGGATGTTTTCTGTATCATGTGGTTTCATGTCAGAAGACATGATTATTGACATCTCTCTGTGTCCCTCTTCTTACTATGTACCACTACATTTTTGTGAATGCACTTGATGAACTTGAGGCAGAACATACACATATGTATTTGAATTTGTCTTTATTCCTCTACTCTTTTATATTCAGTTTTAATGGTTTGAAGGTCACTGAATTTACCTGATTAATTGTAAGTGTTGAGGTCACTTAGGAAGACTTACTTGGTAAATGTAAGCAAATATTTAAATTCTCATAACTTCTTCTAGTTTGAGATTTTGTGTACCTTTTTTGGGGAAAGCTGTAAATGAAATTAAGATATCTTTAGGTATTAATATTACAGTTTTGAAGGTTTTTTAAAGTGGAAATAAAGGGGGAAAAGCAGAAAATTTTATGCTGAGGAAAGGCACAGTTTAAGTAAAGCAAAAGCCATGTGCCACAAGCAAAGCAAAACAAGGAATTCATTTACTACTTCCCATCAGCAGGCAGGTGTTTGGCCACCTCCAGGAAAGCAGGGCTCCATCGTGCGTAATGGTTTCTTGGGAAGACAAATGGCATCACTCTGAACATCCTGCCACTTCCTTCTTCCCCCAGCTTTATGCTGAGCATGATGTCATATGGTATGGAATATCCCTTTGGTCAGTTGGTCAACTTCTGCACCCCCAGCCTACTTGCTGGTGGGGTGGGGTGAGAAGCAGAAAAGGCCTTGACTCTGTGTCAGCACTGCTCAGCAATAACAAAAACATCCCTGTATTATCAACACTCTTTGTAGCACAAATAAAGCATAGCCCCATACTGGCTACTATGCAGAAAATTAACTCGACCCCAGCCAAAATGAGCACACCCCTCTTCTGGGGGAGTAAAATAGATCAGCAGGCTAGACCTGAGCTGTTCCCTGCCATTTGGCCTCAGGGCCAGAGGATGATTGTGGTTCCATCGAATTAATTTGGATTTTATCCCACTGTCTGTTAGCTTTCTATAGAAATAGTGGAGAGATCCCTGGTGCTTTTATGCTTAGGGAGATGTCAGTACTGTAGTATTTATATTTAACCTGTTGTATGGTTTGTACGATACCCCCAATGAGTATAACAAATCTTAATAATATAATAGAAATAGAATTTTCCTATCGTTACATATTTGTGTTCCTGAACAGAAGACTTGTGATATGAGAGGGTATGTGGGAACAATACAAATTCACATTATTGGCTTCTGACAACTGTTGTATCCAACTGAAGAATTTGATTACACTGTTAAAATAATATTTATTTTCCCAGTAGGTTCTGCATTGATCTTTAGTCATATTGTTTATTGAAAATATTTGCAGACTGTTAAAGGCCTATTTCTGTGCTAAGCAAATTTTTGTTGATACACAAGGGTGATGTGTTTCTGATCACAATAAGATTCTCAATTTAATAGCCAGAAATCTAAGAAGTCAGTTTGAAATGCTGGTGCATTCATTTTCAGAAGAAAACAATTATGAAAAGTTGTACCCCACCCTGAGTGTGCTGCTGGCTACTTGACAACAGCCTTTCTCTCCAGGATAGTTTAATTGTCCAAAAAGTTTAGAGGATTACATTAACTGGTAGAGGATTGTTGGGTTCAAACAGAATACTTGCATGCTTTATTTTACTCCAATCTTAATCTTCACTGTAGCATCCCACAGCACAGCAGTCGGGGAAAAGATGTTTGCCCCTTTTGTCTTGGTTTGACTCTTTAGAGGCATGTGCTTGGTGCTCATACGGGGTTCTGCATTCATGCCAGAATGCCTTGGTCCTGGGGTTACCTCATGTTGTGGTTTAACCTCAGTCAGCAAAAAAACTGAGTACCAACACAGCTGTTCGCTCACTCCTCCCCCCCTCCCCCCGGTGGGATGCGGGAGAGAATTGGAAGAGTAGAAGTGAGAAAAACTAATGAGTTGAGATAAAACCAGTTTAATAATTGAAATAAAATAATAATAGCAATAATAATAATAATGTAATAATAATACACAAAGCAAGTGATGCACAGTGCAATTGCTCACCACCTGCTGACCAATGCCCAGCCAGTCCCCGAGCAGCGGCCCCCCTGGCCAGCTTCCCCCAGTTTATGTACTGAGCATGACGTCACATGGTATGGAATGTCCCTTTGGCCAGTTTGGCTGTGCTCCCTCCCAGTTTCTTGTGCCCCTCCAGCCTTCTCAGTCGGTAGAGCATGGGAAACCAAAAAGTCCTTGGCCAGTGTAAGCATTACCTAGCAACAACTAAAACATCGGTGTGTTACCAACATTGTTCTCATCCTAAATCCAAAACACAGCACTGTACCAGCTACTAGGAAGAAAATTAACTCTATCCCTGCCGAAACAGGACACCTCACTTTTCTGGAGAAGCAGTAACGTCTCCCGGACCTGAGTTAATTCTTTGCTTCCACAAAGCATACAGTGTAATAGAAATCATAAGAGAATTACGCTACTTAGGAAATAGTAGTATTGGAATCTCATATATCCTTAACTCAATATAAACAACTCTCATATTCTGAATTCCATAGCTGGCTGAATGCATTTAAGAATCTAAAATAGCTAAATTCAAGTACCCAGAACATGCTGGTTATGCATTTTTGCAATCTTAAGGAAAAGTGATACTTGGTTAGAGAGGTTTTGACTGGATAACTGTATCAGTTAATTACCATGATTAATGCAGTAATTGGTGTTGTTGATCTATGTAGGCTTTATGTAAAACTTGGTAGTAAATTAGAAAATGCAAAACAAAATCTTGAAATAGTTCTTCCTAGAGGGGAAGGGTAGCACGTCTCCTCTATGGGACTTATTTTGCCTATATAGTTTAACGTTTCAGATGTAAACAGTATGCAAGTGTTCCTTATGATGCTCTCAAATCTCATTTATCACATGAATATTGTTCTGTTTGGCAACAAGATCCAGGCAGTGAGTTCAAATGAATAATGTTGTTGAGAATTTATGCATTTTATGTTTTCCCATAAAAGTAATTTCATGTCTCTCTACTTTTTCTCAGAGATATCGCATCTTCTGATATTAGTGACCCAAACTTTCTTATTTCTGCCTTCTGCTGAAGTCAGTAAAAATACACTAATACTGAAGAACAAAAATAATCTTTACTGTACTTCTAATTATATACTATAAATCATGTATTGTCAACTTTTAATCTATTTTGTTCTTTACAAATTAATAGGGGTTAGTTTTGGTAGAATACCTGAATCTTATTTCTCCTTGTGAATTTCAGTTCTGTTTCTATAATTTAAGAACTTCTGGTCAACAGGAAGGATGTGAAAGAATACTAATTTAATAAATCCATGCTAATTTTGTGTAGCGGAATTGACTGGTGGAGATGCAGAAGATGAGAACGAATAGAACTAATTGCCAGCTAACCTTTATTCCCAACTCCTTCAGAAGATTTCTTACCATAGTACAGATGTCTGTAGGATCACCTCCCTCCAACTAGGAGTGGCAAAATGTCCTAGAATAGCAAATATTGGAGTCTGTGCTGTACAGATTCCAGTTTTTTCTGGTGTTTCTCGACTTATTTACATGGCAAAGAATGGTTTGTAACTAACCTTCTCATGAAAAAGAGAACCGCTGCCAAATAAAACTTAAGAAAAATCCTTTTCCCAAGCTTGTTTGTACATGCTACGTAGTTGATCCCATATTAATTTGAATTACATAAAGTCAGCTCAGATTTGGAATTTTTATCTTTAATTAAAAAATGTTTTCAGCAGAAATGATCATTTGGCACTGAGTTTATAGAGTGTTAATTACATTACAGTAATTAATTCTACCTCACTTTGTGACAAAGACCCTGAAATACGTGCCAGCGTAACAACACGTGCTGAGTCTTTTGTTTATGCCTTGGCAGAAGTGTCCTCTCCCTCCCAAAAAAGAAATTATAGCTCTGCTTTAGATACATCTGTTACAACTACTAATTAAATTGTGTGTTTTTATGCTCTACTGTAAGCTTTTCTACAAAGTTTATAGTTACATTTTTTTAATGTTAAGGCTGTTTATCTCAAACTGTTCTTTTATTTATTTATTTACTCCTTTTTACTTTAGAAAAGCTACCTGTGCCTCCAGTGGAAAAGTCTGCCTGAAGGCTTTACAGTTTCTGTAGGTACAACCTTACTCTAGCAGCAGTGCAGAGCTGCTTCTTTGCAGAGGATCTCAGGAGAGATTCTTCACAAAGTAGTGGAAATCAGCACAAGCTTCTCCAGGGTGGAGAGAGAGCTCACCAATAGAGGCACAGCCTCTGTGGCTGGAGAAAATTGTTCTAGTAATTTACTCAGTGTCTAATCAACTGTCCAGTATGTGTAACCATCTGCTGTCATGGTTCACTTAAAACCTCCAGTTACTCTGTTGTTTGTCCTCATGTTTTCAAATAGTTCTGGCATGGATCTTTTCTAAGACTGTGCAGCCTTATTGGGAGAGACATACCTTCGTTTTTTGATGACTCTGGTGACTAGACTCAGTGTAAGTTTCCATATGTTTATAAACAAGTTGTATGTTCCCAGGCTCTGAATTGGGCTGATATGCATTTAAGGTTCTGAAGGGTCTAAATTCAGGTTCCTGGAAAATGTTGGTTGTGTTGCTTTTGTACTTAACAATGGTGAAGGCGAAGCAAAAAGGTGATCTAGTACCTGCCTACAAATATTTGAGGGGCAATTACAAAGTTGATGGAGCCAAGATCTCCTTAGTACTGCCAAGTACTACAATAAGGGCACAAATTGCAGCTTGGGTTGAGGGTTGGGAAAAAAATTCCCTCTGGAGGATGGGGTAGTGCAGCACTAGAGCAGGTTGCTTAAAGGCTTTAAAAACCTCTTTCTAGGAAGGTTTTTCAAGACTTACCTGGGCAAAGAAACAGCTGAATTGGTGACTTTGTGCTGGATATACTCCCCCTTAAAGCTCGAGGTCGGACAGGAGACCTCCAAAGGTCTTTATTGTTGACATGATCCTGTATCTTAATTCTGAAGTGGACCAGCCAGACCGCAACCATGTGGTCACTCAGTTCAGCCTATATTGCTCAGTGGGATCCCACGGGAAGGAGTGGGCCTCCAGCATGGTCATTCTCCTCCTGAGCCATGTATTCCCAGGTCCTCCCATATCAGGCTTGACCTTCAGAGGCATACAATGTTTCTGGTGGAAAATAGGTTTTTTTAACTATTTATTTTCAATTTACTAGTGACCTGGTCTGACTTCTCCTTGGTTGC
>NW_008825234.1:907551-920760 GCF_000699105.1 Pygoscelis adeliae
GTACAGGTAAGGCAATACTGGGTGTTTAGGTTGGAAAAGGCCACCCGTGGAAACACGATGCAATTACATGGTGGGGGGGGAGGAAATAAGCACCATTCTTAAATATAACTGTTTGTCTCTTGGTCACTGGCAATTCATATTTTGAGCAAAATATCCTTCACTTGCTTAGAAAACTGCAAGTACTGAAGAATCCATTTACCTAACCAGTAGCATGCAGACATAAAGGGAAGACAGGTAAAGAGAAGACACTGGGGAGAGACTCATGTTTATTTTACGGCTGGATGGTGTATGGGCACTGCAGGCAAATTATGGCTCCTGCTTACATCAGCAAAATCCCTGAATTAGAATAGAAAACAAGATGAAAAAGTAAATCTAGCTGAGTAGAAAAAAATCTTTTAATAGGAAATTTTTTGGGGGGAAGAGCAAGTTTTAATTAGTCTTGAAATCTGAGGAACTATCTATATGTGCTTTTGTGGAATCCATATCTGCTGGCATGCAGTACTTGTACACAGACATCACAGAATTAAGACTGTCTACCACCTACTTACAGTTTCTTTTTAAAAACTACTGGGAAGATGCTTGTTTTGGGAGGATGTAGTTTTTCAATTATTTGAAGTCTGGTAAAGGTGATACCTGGGAGAAAAAGTGCTTTTGCTTTCCTATGGAGTAACACACAAAGTTCAGAAAGTTTAACATTTTCCAAAGTGCCTTTTTTGTTGGAGATTATTGTAATGTTGGGCATGGGAACTGAGAGCAACAATGCTGTCTTCTGTGCTAGAGAAGGTTATAAGGTCATCTGATCATCTGGAGGAATAGATTTCTAATACTGAAAACATTTTTCTCAAAAGAATGTAACTTTTTTAGACATTCTGCCTTTTCTCATCCAAATTCATGGACTGTGCACCTTCTCAGAGCCCACTTTTGTCTCACATGTGCAATGGTGCATACCACTGACTGCTAAACAGTAACTCCTCTGAATTACAGATAAATATAGAAAGGCTTCAGGCATTCAGTAAAATACATTCCATTTTATGCTGAAGGAAAGAACTTAATCCTTGGCAAGTTGCATGGTTCTAACAGATAAAATTAAATTACTTAAATGTTGTTCTCCTTGTGAAAACCTGCCGTGTTAAGAGCAGCCTTTAAAAAATTATTTTCTTGAACAGTATTTTCATGTGGTAATATGATCCATTTAGCAGCTGCTCATGTGTGTGATTACTGACCTAGTGATTGCTTAAACTGTAAGTTTATAAACATGCATATGTTTTAGCTTTGTAAATGTATTTTTTAAAACTACTCAAAAGAGCCATCTAATAATCAGGTATGTGGATCCAGATATTTTTGTTACTTTGCTTTTCTTTGAAGACAAAACATAACTGCTTTAAAAATGGAGTGCAGATAATTAAATGATTCAGAACAATAATCTCTTTGAAACAGATGATTTTGCATTCCTTGCAGACCAATCTGTCAGCGTATTAGTAAGATTTTGGCAGATTCGCCATGTGTAGAACTAGGTTTCTGTTGAATCCCTTGTTTCTAGTCCAAAGAGTACTCTTTTTTAAAAAAAAGTGCATTGCTCCTTTAATTGAATGATCTTAAAAAAAGAAAAAGGCCAAAACATCCATACAGCAAACACTACTGGTATTCAGCAGATACAGTGTATGGAAATTTAAGTTCTGGATACTTCTGGATTTAGAATATGTAGGTGTCTATCTTCACTTGAAATTTGCCATTCTCCTTGTCTACTGCTGGCTGCAAAATACGTATTTTAATATTTTTTCCCATATAAGTTGTTGAAGGCAAAAAAGGTATTCTTACATTACTTTCCTTCGAAGAAATGAGATGTTCATCTCCATAACTGATTTCTTTTTTCCAGAAGTCTTTTCTGCTGTCAGCCCTTTCCAATATGAATAGGGAATGAATTAGTACTATTAGTAAGGAAATGTGATGTTCTGTCTGTTTGGCAAGAAATATTTTATCACACTTGATGTAGTTAGTTTGCTCACAGTTAAATAGATACCTGGCTACAAGATGAATCAATCCACAAGACAGAGGGCATACAAAGGGAAGGGACCCTTGATTATAGAAGTATTCCTATTTTAAGTATTAAAACCAAAAAGTGAACCTGATTTGTAACTCCTTACTCTGGCTGCTACTGGAGATTCAAGTTGGAAGTAGTTGTTAGGAGTGCTCTGGGGTTTGCGTTGCAGGCAGAACAGCTGCCTAACTTTGAACATTTTGGTTTAATTGGCTGGAATAGTATATGTGCACCCAGTGGCTAGGGATTGGTATGCATCCAATTAAGTACAGCTATGGGACATACAACTGTACTTCAGTGTTAAAAGTTGATAGGACTGGTTTTGGCCAAGCAGGGTTGTTGAAAATCTATTCTGTTATTTTCTATGTTTGCACTGCCTGCAGACAAGCTGTTCGCAGTCCCACAGCTGCTGGTTCCAAACCAGGAACCCTACTTGGGTAGAGAACTCCTGCCTGTATCACAAGAAATATTTCCATTGCCAATGACAGGCTACAAGCTTGTCACACCACACTTGGCTTCTTGACAGGGGCTTGTCAGGCATACTTTGAACTTTTCTTAGGCTTGCCTGGGGCTCTGTTACAGCTTGTTCAACTGTAGTAGCAATTGCATAATGACCAGGAAATTGTTTCCTTATCTGTTTTGGTTTTAGTTTAGTTTTGTAGGATTGTGTAGTGAAAAGCCATTTTTTTCCATAGAATTTCATACACTTCTTACTACATTGTTAGTCATAGAATAAGCTGCTACTCCACGTAGGATGAACTGTCTATGACTATAGGAGAAAGGTATATCTTAGAGGAACAGAGGCATGGAATGACAGCAAGCGAATTAAATTGTGAGCACAGAGGATGATACACAGATCCCAGAGCTATAAACAGTTTGTCAGTGTTCAATTGCTGATCATGGAGGGAATGAACTCTGGAACAAAGTAAAAATGGTTTTATGAATTCAAAAAAGAAAAAAAAAAAGCATCCAAGATAGAAAACATAGTAAAGCATACTATTATATTAAAGTTAAATGGTATGTGGAATTGCAGACCAAAGAAGAAAAAGGGATTGTGTTTTCTCATCTACAGCACTTCATGATCTAAGTTTTCCTGTGTTTGGGTTGCCTGTAGTTAATTGCTTTCTCTGTGGAGAAAGAGAAGAGTAGGAAAGGTGGCTGTGCAATGAGATACTTGAGCAAAATTCCAAGGCAGCAGCTCAGTCTTGGCTTAACTTCAGCAGGTCTGTGTAGGTATGTGCCCAGAAAATTTAAGGCAAATCTGAGCATGAGAGTGTAGTTTCTCATTCTGTTTTCTTTGGCAATAAGATGAAATTGGGTTCTTGCTGACTAGTTCTTTTCATTAATCTAATCTACAGCCTGGCCCCATAAAGAATTGTATTGAAGTAACTGAAGAAGCTGCAAATCGGGGGATGGTCTGGCTGGTTTGGATTCTTACATTGCCTTTTTCACCAAACAAGTTATAATTAAATCTTGAAGTCCTGTTTGCCTAACAATGTCCCACTGTAGTGCTTAAAAAGAGTGCTTTTAAAATGAGTATGTGTTCATGTTACTTTTTCACCATCTTGCATTTGTATAGGGCACAATGGTACCATGCTTTTCCCAAGTGTTTTTTGCTAATAATCTACCTGTTTTGCCTTCACCTGCATTGTGTGGTACCATTAAAAACAATTAATTTATGAATGGTATACTCATAATTTCAGTAAGGATTCATAAATTATGACTGTTACCTATCTGTTAGATAAAGCTTACGGCAAGACTTATTAACAAAGTTCTTCTGATATTGCACCTAGTCTCCCCTTTTTTTCCCCAGATTTCTTTAGGCACCTCTATCAAAGACTGAGAAACAAAATATTCTTAGCAAGTGAGAAGGCATCTGTGAGGAAAGAAATTTGATGGGAAAATGTTTCAGCTTTTCTTAAAGGTACTTTTTGGGCCAAGTCCTTGTCAAAGTCCAATGTAGTAGAGAATCACAAATAATTTGTACAGCAGTTATGTATAGTTACCTTTATCTATATGACCAATCATTTTTAAATTTGCATCATGTGTTTTCTGCCATATACTAACTGACTAAAAAGTAGTGTTCATCTTGTGCACTATTATATGGTCCAAACAGATTTCAAGTTGGATATAGTTATAGTCTGATTTTTCTCAAAAATAAAATGCTGGAATACTAGAAAATGTTTTGATAAAGAATTGAACTTAATATTGTGAAGTGTAATTGCTTTCACTAAATTAATTGAGTTATAGGTATATATTTATATATAGCCATGGGTTTATCTAATTCTAGATGACTGGCAGGACTGGCCAATGTGGTCTTAATTTGCCAGGATCTTCTCTCTCGCTACCTAAAGATATTAAGAATAGTGCAAGCATTTGTGATAATTCTGCTATAAGGCCGGTGAATCTGGACTGAGTTGTCCAGAAGGACTATATAGTGAGAAAATACGTAACAGGTAGTTGAAGACATAGAAAAGGTGTGCAGTGGAGACAGTAAGAGCTTGTCAGGGCATGGGGGAGAAATGGAAAATACAGTAAGGAAGGAGGGAATTTGAAAAAAAAGGAGACAAAATGGTTATCAGATATTTAAAAAAAAGTGGGAGTTTGCTAAAAGCTGCTGGTTTAGGACAGAGGTTATATGCATGAAATTGTATGCCTTAGTAGCATCATAGTTACTTGTTTTGCATTCAATGCAGGCTATGTATTGGGGGCGGGGGGGGGAAGTAGTTTGTGTCCCTGTGAGATTACTGAGGTTTTGTCTTGTAGCATTCTGTACTTAAAGAGCATATATGTACTCCTGCCTATGTTCCATATATCTTCCAACAGTTACGTGGCATATTGTTGTTGAGATGTTAGTGACTATAGGATGTTTGATACCATGAATGACACGTAGGATTTTTATAACTTGTTTGCACTTTTACTCATTTCTGAATATTTTTGGTTGATTAGGTGTGGTAAGGACTAGAAAAGAGGTACAATCACATAAGTTTCAAGTGAAGATGGATCATGTGGCAATGGTTTGCTTGCTAATAGCTCACTTGCAAGAGGGATGGAAATCCTTGCAGGCAATTTCTACATGGTATAATTAGCATTGTTTATGAAGTCAAATATAGCGGAAAATGTTTGTTATGGGGCATGATACAAGGATCTTCCTTATGGGCACTCTGGTATGGTCTTCTGTGCATTCATTATGAAATTACGATATGGAGCCAGAACGGATATCGGCAGAAACATCTCTGGAACCTTGTACAGTCTTGCATTAATAACTGAGTGGAGCTTGGCAATCAGTTTTCTGCTTACTTTTTTTGCTTCATCTTTAGGTTTAATCTCTGCTTCATTCCTACTGGCCTTTATCATAGCTGTTAGCTCAGTGGGGGAATATGATACCACTTCTTGGTAATACAGATTGAATGCTAGTGCGAGTAAAACTCCTTGTACCATAAGTATTTTACAGCTACATTTATTATATGTGTTGCACATAGTGTGCTTTACAGTAATCAGAAAAAGAATAATGGATTTGGTATATTATTCTGAGTTAATGATACCATAAATATTCTTTTAGGAGGATAATACACGTAATATGTGGGGCACATAGTATGCAACTTGTCAATGCAAACTTCGGGGAGAATAAAATGACTGTGTAACATCTTTATTGTTTAAATGGAACAAGTGGGGATGTGAAACAGTATCCTCCAGGGCTGGAATATTTACTGAGGAAGGAAAGTAATCTGTGCTCTGAACATTCTCAGAAATTCGGATTCAAAAAGAAAACATAATCGATCTTCCTAATGACTTAATTGCCACAATCTGGACTTACAGTGGAGGCTTTGCGAAATGGACTACAAATAGGAACAAAAATCTAGGTAATCATATTACTTCTAGCTGAAAAAGAGTTTGGTATAACACTGTATCCCCTAAGCACAAACTGAAATAGTAAAAATGAATTTTAGTGAAGGGATGGACTATTGAAAGGTAGTGAATTCTTATTCATTGGCTCTGTCACACAGCAGTACTAAATAAATAATACATTAGCATAAACTGTCTTTAATAAGCATCTTCGTTATTGACTCTGTTCTTTTTCTGATATTGTCATGCAAAAGTTCAGAAACCTTTCCTGTATAAAGTCATCTTCAATCTGCAGAGATAGTTATTTCACAAAGGGACTGTTGCAGAAAACTGTATACCTCACAGTTTTTATCTAGCATACTAATAATGGCTTGAAAAATTATATTCTTCACTGCTGTGGACAGTTTTGAATATTTGTATTTCCTTGCATGATTGGTTGGGTTTTTTGTTTGTGTTGCGTTTTTTTTCCCACAAAGGAGTCTTTGGATTGCTTTTTAGTTTAGTCAGCTCTCACAGAGTTGTACTTGGTTTTTCCAGAATAATACTCCATGTGAAGTAAAACGTTTTTAATGGAGCCATTTTCCATACTGAATACTTTAGAGCACAGGAAATAATTTTTATCATTTCTTCCAAATATTTTTTACTTTATCTGTGTTATGCTGATCACATCAACTTTTAATTCTGTTCAGCCCACAGCAAAGAAACTGGCACTTTTCGCTATTTCCCACCGTCAGGAGGCTTTTGGATGTCATAAGCTTAGATTTTTGAAGGAATTAAGAACGCAGTGACTACATGAGCTTTCTCAAGCCTTCATCTTTGCAGAGGTTTGGACAAGAATCAGACTCTTCCTATCTTCAATTGTAATAATGCCCTAAGATAAAACCCTAGAGGGAACACTTTCCTGAGACTAAAAAGTAATCTGGCAAGACAGCCTGGAGAACAGATTGAGGATCAAGATTTGATACATAGATTTCTGTGTGAGGTAACCTAAACAATAGATAATATGAATGTGTATACAAAGAGATCTGTTTCCTACTGTTTCAGACTTTAGCCTCTGGTGCACAGTCGCCACACAGTTCGTTGAATGACCCCTGTGAGAACCGTTTGGAGGAGAATGACGAGGATTCCTATGAGTTGGCATAACAACACTGACAATTGCAGTTAGTTGTATCTAACTACAAGTTAGAAAATAATTTTTCTGGAGGTCACAAAGAGCATCTCTACAGTACTGTGGTGGTGTTTTTAGGCTCAGGCAAGTCTGATGCAGATAAGCTGCCAGTCTTTTTACTGTGGGCTGCGTAGTAGGATGAAGTCCTTCATATAGTGCTGCTCACTGCTTAAATATTGTAATAAAATGAATCCTGTAGGGCCTTTCTAGCAGGCTTTCTACAAAGAAGGCCATAAGTCAAGGATGGAAAACTGATTTTTGTGTGCGCGAGATTTGCTGTACTTGTAGGTATGCTTCAAACGTAAGATAAGAAAATGGAAGTTAAGAATAGAAACAGAAGCAGCTTTTTACTGGGGTCAGAGCAGCAGTCTGTCTTAGCCCAGCAGTCTGTTTCTGGCAGTGGCAATACAAGATGCTGTTCCATATTCTAACTTTGGAAACTGTTTTCCTTTAACTTATCTAGGTCTTGGTGAAAAGCACTTTTGTATTCACCTTACCCACAGCTTTCATGATCTTATAAACCTTGCTTGTATTCTCCCCAGACTTGCACTTTTGAGAGATCCAAATTCCTTAATTTCTTTGAAGGGCAGCTGCTCCACTCCCTTGGTTCTACACTTTTAACTCTGTTGTGTTTTCCCTGTGATAGAGACTGGAACTACACATAGGACTCGTGGTATGGATGCACTGAATTTTATCATCAGAAGTTGAAGAGATATTCCAGAATAAGACTGGTGTAGTTTCTTGTGCACCTTATGGTATAGATGCCCAGCAAATAGGGGCCAGAGGATGATCTTGAGTTTGGTATTCAGAAGTACTGTTTCTGTATTTGAGTAATACAACACTTCAGATTAGGTAGTAGAGACTTTTCACATGCATTAATTTCAGAACAAGCCCAAAATTGGAGGAGATGGTGCATCAGTTTGTTCCCAGCTCAATAGCTATGACTTCATGAAGGAGTAAGTATAGAACCTAATACATTTTTTTGGCAAAACTAATTTTAGTAATTTCTGTTCAGAACTGATCCAGGGACATCTTACAAGGCAATTATTTGTGTATGGTAGTTCCATATCTGTTACTTTCATGTTTTTGGCAGAGAAAATCAATGTAAAGACAAATACATTTTTCATTATAATGCTGTGGAATTATTACACTATAAATTAAAAGTTTACTTCAGTGACAACTTAGGTGTTAAAGGTTTTGAGGCAGTATATATGTAAAGTTTAGTTAACTTATTTGGGAGTGAAGTATGCTTGAAAACACTTTACTTGTTAAGAAACCCGATATATTCAAGAAATATACCAATGCAAACAATGTAAGAAAGCATATGGGTTGTCTAATTGCATTAATTAAATTTATCTAACAACATGGTTTTTTGAAATTGCCAGGCAAAATATTTCTCTTTTCTATTACAATTACAACCTATTATATATTGTACTTTATTTAGATTTATTATGTTTTATTTTCTTTTATTCTTTGGGGTTTTTGTCTTTTTATGTGTTTTAATACCTTACAAGAAATTAAGCTGAGTTTATATGAAGCCACAATTTGGATTTGGGGGTTTTTCTGCTTTTCTCTCCAAAATATCCTAGCAAGGTAGACTTTTAATGGTGGTTGGCATCTAGGTTTATTAGCTTAAAGAGCTGAGGCTTTTTGTCTTGTAGAGAGAAGTGATGTAGGCTCAGTAGACAGTAGTTGCCAGTGAAAGCATAGTAATTTCAGTGTATTTATACCTCTGCATACTATCTTCTTCCATATCTTGGAGCAGCTATTTCATTTACACATCTCTGCCAGCATCCCTGTCATTTGATTATGCATATTCATATGTCATAAACAAAGGTGCTGTGAATATTTGAAATGTGTGCGTGTATATATGTATGCATGCGTGCCTACAAATGTATCTACTTATGGCTGAGCAGAGGAGGAAAATTTTATCTATATTTTCATGTACTGAAATGAGTCTGTTAAGTACCTGTTGCAATCATATAAATAACACATGTAATATTAAAACAGATTTTTGATAATCAGTCTGACCAAAGTACTTAGAAATTTACTCCCATCTTTTATCTTGTTAAAAGAATAATGTGAATTTATTTCTTACCTTTCAAGTTAGCAAAGATTTTTACTTAAGTGTCTTGTAGTATTGTATCTATGCAGACAAAAATATTCAGAGTTTTTATGTTCAAGTTGCACATGTCCTTTTAATTCAGTTTCTTTCTGCTTGGTTTTTTTAAGTGAGAAAGGTTTAATTTCTAAATAAACATTTGTTAATAATATGTTTCAGTGAATGAGTTTTAATTTTCCCAGAGGAAAAAAAGGGAGTTGAAATTTGAAGCATTTGAATTACTATGGTACAAAATTTCAAAAGAGAAGTTCTAAAAGGTGGAGCAAGTCTATAAATTTGCCTGTCTGAACACGGTGAACTTTGATGCGATAGGAAAATTTTTGATTTTGCAGAATTGTCTTAATGCTTTTGATTGTTCTTTGTTTTCTCTGGACAATGTTTTGCCACAATTTTCACACGAAAAATTCTCTACCATTCCTTATCTCTCCACTTGATATTCCATTTTCTATCACTTCTTCCTGTTCTGCCCAAGGGGTCCTGGAAATCGGTGTCTAGTTAGAAATCTGGCAGAGATCTGAAAGATGATAAAGTTTTTACTGGGTTATTGAAGGTTGGTGACTAGTAAGGAAGGGATAATGAAGTTAACTGTCTCTTGCTGGGAAGACAGGAAGACTTTAAGACTTTTCTTCATGCTGCTTGAGAAAAGCTGGCAGAACAATAATGTATTTTTCCAAGCCATCTCTTATCTTGACTAGAATGACAGACGGTGAAATAAAGGTGAGAAGTGGTAAAGTAACGAAGAAGGCTCTGGGTTTATGGTAAGAAAGTAATAAAGTAGTAAGTTAATGAAGAAGGATCTGGTCTGCTTTCCTGAAGACCAGATCCTTTCACCTGCTCAGGGACCTGCTGCTGAGGTCAGGGATCAACGTGGGATGATTCATCCCATGGTATGCAGTTTCTGGAGAGAAGAGGAGACCTGGTTGATTTTCAGGGATTACCTTCTCCAAGCTCAAGAATGGTCCATCCTGACAAAACAGAAAATCAAGCAAAGATGGCAGAAGGCCACTGTTAGTGGAGCTTCTCACTAAACTCAAACATAAAAAGGAAATGTACAAAAGGTGGGAGTAGGGACAGATGACCTGAGAGTAGTATAGAAACACTGAATATGTAGGGACAGGGTTAGGAAAGCCAAAGCCCATTTGGAGTTGAATCCAACAAGGGTTGTGAAGGGCAACAGGAAGGACTTCTACAGCTACATAGAATCATAGAATACTTTGGGTTGGAAGGGACCTTTAAAGATCATCTAGTCCAACCCTGCCTGCAATAAGAAGGGTTCATCTTCAACTAGATCAGGTTGCTTAGAGCCCCGTCCAACCTGACCTTGAACGTTTCCTGGGATGGGGCATCTACCACCTCTCTGGGCAACCTGTTCCAGTGTCTCACCACCCTCAGTGTAAAAAATTTCTTCATCAGCAGCAAAAGGAAGACTAGGGAGAATGTGGGCCCACTGCTGAATGGGATGGGGAACCTGGTGATGCAGGACATGGCAAGGGCTAAGGTACTCGATACCATCTTCACATTGGTCTTCCCTGGTAAGACTGGCCTTCAGGAATCCCAGGTCCCTGAGGCAAGAGGGAAAGTCTGGAGCAAGGACAATTTTCCCTTGGCTGAGGAGGATGAGGTTAGGGGAAAATTTAAACAAACTGCACATACACAAGTACATGGGACCTGATGGGATATACCCACTAGTTCCCCTGAGGGAGCTGGCCAGTGTCATTATGGAGCCACTCTTTTTCTTTCAAAGGTCAGGGCTAGTAGGGGAGGTTCTTGTGAACTAGAAGAAAGCAAATGTCGCCTCTGTCTGCAGGAAGGGAAAGCAGGTGAATCTGGGGAACTACAGGACAGTCAAGTTCATATCCTTCCCTGAGAAGATGATGGAGTGAAAAATCCTGGAACATTACCAAACATATGATGGACAGGAAGGTGACTGAGAGTACTCAACATTCATTTATGAAGGGTCTGTCCTTGGGTTGGTCTGGCTTTACCAACCTCATAGCCATGACTGTCTCAGTGGATGAGGGGTTAGGAGTGGGTGGTGTTTATCTTGGCTTTAGGAAGGTTTTACGCACTGTCTCCCATCACATTGTCATACCCAAACTGATGAATACGGATTAGATAAGTGGACAGTGAGTTGGGATGAAAACTGGATGAACTGCTGGGCTCAGAGGGTTGTGATGAGTGCAAAGAAGTTGAACTGGAGATCAATAGTGGTGTTCCCAGGGGTTGATACTGGAGCAAGTACTGTTTAACATCATTAATGACCTAGATGATGGGACAGAGTACACGCTCAGCAAGTTTGCAGATATAAAACAAGGAGTGGCTGATACACCTGATGGCTGCACTGCCATTCAGAGGGCTGGAGAAATGGGAAGAGGGCAATCTCATGGACTTCAAGAAAGGGAAATGCGAAGTCCTGCCCCTGGGGAGGAATAACCCCAGTACCAATACAAGGTGGGGGCTAACCAGCTGGAAAGCAAATTTGCCAAAAAGGACCTGGGGGTCCTGGTGGACAGCAAGTTGAACATAAGCCAGCAATGCACCCTCACAGCAAAGGCTGCCAATGGCATTGCTGGCTGCATTAGGAGCAGTGTTGCCAGCAGGTTGAGGGAGGTGATCCTTCCCCTCTATTCATCACTGAAGAGGCTGCATCTGGAGTCCTGTTTTGGGCTCCCCAGTGCAAGACACATAGACATACTGGAGTGAGTCTAATGAAGGGACATAGAGATGCTTAAAGGACTGGAGCATCTCTCATATGATGAAAGCCTGAGAGAGCTGGGACTGTTCAGCCTGGAGAAGATTTTGGGGGGTTTCTTATCAATGTGTATAAATACATACCTGATGAATCATAGAATATCTCAAGTTGGAAGGGACCCCTAAAGATCATTGAGTCCAACTCCTTGCTCCTCGCAGGACTACCTAAAACTAAATCATATGACCATGAGCATCATCCAGATGCTCCTTGAACTCTGGCAGGCTTGATGCTGTGATCACTTCCCTGGGGAGCCTGTTCCAGTGACTGACCACCCTCTCAGTGAAGAACCTTTTCCTAATGTCCAATCTGAACTTCCCCTGACACAACTTCATTCTATTTCCACGTGTCCTGGGACAGGTCAGGGAGTAAAGAACACAGAGCCAGGCTCTCTGCAGTGGTGCCCACTGACAGGCAATGGGCACAAACTGGACCACTGTATATTCTGTTCAAATATAAGAAACATTTTACTGTGAGGTTGGTCAAACCTTGGAAGAGGTCACACAGGTTGTGGAGCCTCTATCCTTGGAGATATTCAAAAGCTGTCTGGACATTGTACTGTGCAGCCTGCTCTAGTTTATCCTGCTGTGAGTAGGCTGAACTAGGTAGTCTTCAGAGGTCCGTTCCAACCTTAATTCTACTGTGATTGTTGTGGTGGAGTAGAGTTATGCATTATGTGTCTACTTAGATAACCACACTTTGAGCTCTGTCTAGTTTTTCTTTTTCCTTAACAAGCCTAACATCCTCTCCTGATCCCATCCTGCAGTGCTTTGTTCTCTTGCCTGCTCTCTTCGCTGTTTTCCACATCCTTTTAACTTGTGCTACCCTGCGCCCGAGATATGTCTGAGCATGTTGCTGCTTGGAAAAGTGGGCAAAAATTGCTGTCTGTGAGCCACTTGATGCTAACTCCCACAGTCCTCCAGATGCTTGTCAAGATCTAAGAAACACTGCTGAAGTACAAAGAGAACAGAAGCTCTTTGGGAGAATTTCCGTAGTAGTGGATTCCTTCTTCACCATGTGAGAGGCAGTTAGTGTTAATTATCTTCTGCCTTAAATGAAAAATGGTAGTACGAGGTTTGATACAGTTAAAAATGTCTCAGTCTTTCATAGTACATTTAGCCTGTTGTGGTTTCTCTTCAGCCAGCAACTAAGCCCCTGTCCTGGTTTCAGCAGGGATAGAGTTAATTTCCTTCCTAGTAGCTGGTACAGTGCTGTGTTTTGGATTTAGGATGAGAATAATGTTGGTAACACACCGATGTTTTAGTTGTTGCTAGGTAATGCTTACA
>NW_008825234.1:922019-929482 GCF_000699105.1 Pygoscelis adeliae
CCCCCCAGCCTACTAGCTGGTGGGGTGGGGTGAGAAGCAGAAATGGCCTTGACTCTGTGCAAGCACTGCTCAGCAGTAATGAAAACATCCCTGTATTGTCAACGCTGTTTTGGTCACAAATCCAAAACATGGCCCCATACTAGCCACTATGAAGAAAATTGACTCTACCCCAGCCAAAACCAGCACACCTGTAGTCCATTTCTATTTTATTTTCTTGTCAGTTAAGCTTTAATTTTCAAAAATAACATCTAAAATTTCCTAAGGGGTGTTGAATTTAATGTCACTTTAATGCACTGTTCTGATTGGCAGTAACTCTCACAAATAAAATACTTCCCCCCTGCTCCCCCGAAAGAGTAGTATAGATTTTATTGGAGAAAGAAATGTTGTAAATGTCTGCTGTCCTTTCAAGTTTAGTAGTTACCAAAAAAAGCTTGTTGACCCTTTAAATCACGGTTTGTACTGCAGCTACTTTATTGTTTTCTTAAGTTCTTTTTTAGCATTCTAAAATGGCTTCAGGCACGCAGTCCTATAATTTCCAATGTGAAAAGCACAGCAAGAATAAAATAGAACTTTTTTAAAAACAACTTTATTTTTTGTTTTTATTGTTTCATATCAATTCGGTAGTATGTCTCCCAGCAAGAGAGAAATGTAAAACTATTTTTTGTAGAACAATGAGCTTTATTCTTTCTAGTTACTAGTAGTAAATCCTAATTTCATCTTTCCAAGTTTACTTTAATGGTGTGGTTGTGTGCTTTTAATATATTGAAGGAGGATTTTTTTAATATAAGGAAAAAAATCAATTTAGAAATTTTAATGATGCCTTGCTCTAAAAGCCTTCTTAGTTTTTGAAGAAAACCCTAGTTTTCTTGAGGTCAAGTTTTTTGTTTCATTTCTTGGACTTTACTGTAAGTTTGTGCTTTTCTTAGTTTGAGTGTGGAGATGAAATACCTTGGTGTTGGGAGTATATTTGCATAAGAAGCATTGATAGTATAATATCTGATGTTTTAAAGTACTATAATATATGGAAAGTAGAGAACTGAAGCAATATTCAAAGCAAGCTGGTGATATTTTGTTAACTAAACTTAAATATAGATGATTAGGAAATGCTTGAAGACTCCAGGAGCGAAGCTTGGAGTTTCTGTTTTATTTTGTTAACTGTAGCCATCTATGAATATGTATTTAAATTTTCTCTGTATTTTTCTTCTTTTAAGCTCAAAATAAAGACTAATAAATTACACTTGATTCATAAATCCTTGGTAAATAGGTTCCAACTATTCTGTATAATGTCTTGTTCTTTTTAAAAATTGGTGTATTCAGTGTTGCCTACTGTTACATCTATTCAGTGTCCATATACTAGTTCATTAAAATGTCGCTATCAAATGTTTTGTGTCAAAAAATGAAACTTCTGTCTATTAACAGATGTTGCTTCCAGTTAAATGGTAACTTCTTAAGAATGTTTATATTGTGATTGTATTTAGGTCAGAGAAGATGATGGAAGTAGGAATATATATTTTTGTTCATTTGAAATCAGCTCTTGTTATTCATATGAGGAAAATACTGGTGAAACTGAAGAACTCCGAAAACAAGTTTTGTTAGAATAATAGCTTAAAAGAATCCCTCAAAGTCCTCAGTCCTGCACACTGTTCTGCCCAGCTCCCAGACAGCTAGTGGAGTTGGTGAGATACTTCTGTGTACTAGAGGCAGATGAGTTCCCTGCCGGGGCTTATAAACACTGCAAGGAAGTTGACAATTACAGTTAGTGTTTGAATAGGTAGGAACATCAAACAGAAGGAAACTTCCTAGTCATTGGGTCCTCTTCTATTGCTGCTACTTACGTGTTGAACAGTTTTGATAGGTTTATTTAGAAATAGGGTTGGCTGCTTAATTTTGCTTTTTTTGTATTACTTCCTCTGATGAAAATGCTGCCTTCAGCTTGACTAGCTCTTACCTCCTGCATGTTCCCGCAACCTGAGCTGTGCTTGACAGCAATCCTATTCTTTTCCTCTCCCCTCTTCTTGCTATGCAAAACAAATTATTTCCTTGTAATGTTTTTATCTTTAATTCAGTCCTCCTTGAACAAAAGTGACTAGAATTAAGCACAGATTCAATTTTAAATCTGTGTTGTGCTCCAGTTGAAATCTCCTTGTGAGATTTGTCTATGCTGTGGTTGTGCTACATTGATGGTTCAGAGCAACTCTGTGCAGCATTCCTTCTCTTCCAGCCACGGAGATCTTAATGTTTCTAGTCTTGACATTCATAGTCTTTACTATACTACCAAATCTTAACTATTTCCTTAAGGAAGTATAGTCCTTGCTCTTCATATTTTAAGCCTTTCTTGTACTGACAGTATCTCCTACCCTTGTGCCATTATCAACTTTCTTTTAACAGACCCTTATAATAAATTATAAATGCAGTATTAGGTATATTTGGACAGAAGAGTATCCTCTGGGGAATTCCCCAGGTAGCCTCCCTCTGGTTTCGTACCTTTTCCCTTCAGTGCAGTGTGTCATTATTTTCTTTACTTATCTCCCGCTTTCTATTTTCTTGTTTTACTGACATCTAGGCAGGTTAGATCTATCAAATACTCCTCATCTAGAATGGCAGGGTAGATATCAAATTAAGTTGTATAAGGTAGTTTTTGTTATAAAGATAATGTGTTTTATCATGTTTTGTGTTTCCCCTGTCCTTTAATTACTGCTTTTATAAATTGTACTGTCTCCTTGCATGACCGGTGAGGTCAGAGTAAGATGTCATCCTTGCCCACTACTTTCCTTCCGAAGGTAGTATAGGTGCTTTACATACGCGGTAGTCTCTCCAAATCTATAAAGGAAATAAACTTGCATGATTACCTGTAACAACTAAGCTCTGTCTGTACAAGCAAAGAAGAGTATAAAAGATTATTCGTGAGGTAACATAATTTATGTTGCTTGGAATTATTTTTTATAACTGAAATCCCATAATAATGCAAACTTACATGTCAAAAGAGTTGTTAATTGTCAGTTATCTAGCCTTGGGAAAGTGCAGGTGGACTATAGGCGGTTAACAGAGTTGGACACTCTTAAAATTTCTTGACGTGGTACTTAGTTTACATTACAGTATACCGACTGACCAAATACAAGTAGAAAAACCTCAGCCCTTCTGCTTATTAACACTGCCATATATATATATGCACGCATACATATGTATTTGTGTGCATGTGTAAATATATATATGGATAGATGTGCATAGAAATATGGATACAAATGATCTGAATGCAGTTGCCTCCTTTTTTGTTTCACATCACCTCCTCTTAAAGTTACCAGGGGAGAAAATATAAGCCTTATACTGCTCTGGAGAAAAGTATTCTCCAGAATTATGCCTTTAGTAAATTGAAGGGATGCATAAAGACCTATTGGAAGACTGAGAAAGTAACGTTCTGTTGCATTAAATAGAAACAGAAACCTTGTCCATCAGCATTGCCTTACTGTTCCAGCCACTGCCCAGTTCATGTTCCTTAAGGCTTGGAGTCTCACTGGAGTATATAACAGGAAGACGAAGAACATGAAGGCAGAGAATTGAATAAACTCGATAGGAAACAAGCATTTACCTACATGAGTACAAGGAAGGAAGCATTAGAATAAAAGCAGTCAGATTTGCATCTGAAGTGTGTTTTTATGCCTTGATCTTACTGGCTTTGTCTGCCTTGACGATTAATAGGTACCGTGAAAGTAACGTTGTATTAGAAAAAAAAAAATTCTTTTGCTTAATGCCTTTTGTAATTAACTCTTTTGTCTGGCTATTTCAGCAGGTTACAGTATTGAACTAAGCTGTGAGTTTTGTTTACTGTCTGCTCAATATCTGATGATTCTTCCTCGTTCAGAACACTGTTACCAAAGATGGAGCCAGGAGGGAGTTTGCATATTGGGCTCCATTAGAGTGCACTGGTAGGAAAAATATATAAATAAAATTGAGAGGTGACGTAAGTTAAAATCAAGCTCTCCAAAGTACTTACTCTATGAACACAGGCCAATGATTTTATAAAGTTACATTTAGCAGATACGTATAAATGTGTGTTGCTATTTTCTGTAGTCTATGCCAGCAAAAGAGAGTCCAGCTTCATTGTGCAAGCAGTATAATTTCATTAGCAAAGAACAGTTTCCAGTTTGCTGAAAGGTTTTGAGTACAGCACTTAGTAAAGTAGGCAAATGCCCTCCTCAACCAGGGATTGCCTACTGTCTGGCCATCTTGGCAAACGAGCAGAAAAATAACCCTTTGTGCTTGTAGAAAGATCCTAATTGTCTTGAGTGTAATTAGAGAGAACACTAGGTCTGGAAGAATTAAGTGCTTCATCAATTACGATGATGTTCTTATAATAAAGGCCATTTCTTTTATTTCTTCCGTAGCAACAGAATAGTAATTTACATTGATTCAGAAGCACAGGTAATGAGCGCTTAACGTGAAATACTAGCTTCCTTTAACAGAAGTTTGATTTGCGTTCACAAGTAGAAGATACCTGATACTCTGCGAACTGCCAGCCCTGAAAGTTCCTGTGCTATAGACTAGTAATTTGGAAGCGTATCATGTATTGATTTACTGCGTGACTCCTGTCTAGGAACATAATATGGCTGATGTATAATGGGGATAGTTAGTGATCAAATTATAGCAGGTGAATATCCTTATAATAATATTCAAGAACTATGTTGTAGGTTATTATGATAATGTGAGTGAAAGCTGAGTTTGATAATTCACATAAGGAAATCCATAAGATGGAGTAGGAATGTTAAGGGAAAAACAAGAAATAGGTAAAAATATCCTGAGTCATGTTGTTTCTATTAAATGTACTGTAAATCAAAGTAAAGGTCATAAGCAGATTGAAGAGGTAACTTGATTGTGGTCATCTGCTTCAATTTTATTGGTCATTTATAACTGAATTTAAGTATTGAGCAAAATTTGAGTGTTGAAGTATCTGAGGCTTAGGTGAAGAATTAAGTGATGGATTGTCTTTCAGTGCATATTTGTGTACAGGTCTAACTGCATATGATGTTTTAAGAGTGTAGGACTGATTCTGTACTGAATTTGGGATTGTAAAAATACTCTCATCTTTCTTAAATAAATCTTGCATATTCAGAGGTATGTGTTTTGATGATGTTTTTACTGAGTTATCTCACAGGCGTTTGTATGAAATACTAATGCATATGTCTAATTACTGGACAGGAGTTAGATATTAAATCAGTGTATATACCGTGGTGTTTCTTTTGTCTATTAGAATCTCTGTGTAAGTATACTTAAGCAGAAAGCTTCTTAGGGCAGTGTTTGTACATCAAAATAA
The DNA here is from genome assembly GCF_000699105.1 of Pygoscelis adeliae. Taxonomy (NCBI): domain Eukaryota; kingdom Metazoa; phylum Chordata; class Aves; order Sphenisciformes; family Spheniscidae; genus Pygoscelis; species Pygoscelis adeliae. Next base: position 927,328 of record NW_008825234.1, read on the forward strand.
GTTATTCATAGTAACCCATTCTTGCTGAAAGTGTATATCTAGTGAAGAAATGTTGCATGTCTGGCAGTAAGTAATAATGAGAATTGCTTGCAATCCTTCATTATGTTGAAGAATTATTTCCATGAGTTTTGTAAGTGTTCTGTGGAATTGTATCAATTTATTTACTTAGACAGCACAACTTGGAGATAAATAATAAAAATGAGAAATGTTACTGATATTGAGTATTTTGATTTTAAAACCAGGGAAAGACCATTGTTACATTTTGGCCAGTACTCCCTTGAAACAATGCCAAAAAAAATTTACTTTTAGGTCCTAGAAGATATAAGAACAAATGTTTCAAGATAGAATTCCTTTAAATAGCCAATTACTAACAATACAAGAAAATAATCCATTAAAAATAGTTCTCTGTGTTTTGAGAAGATCCTTATTATGCTAGCTTGAATTGAAAATCCTTCATACTAAGCGTGAAATAGAAGTACCAGTTTTCTATTCCGTATCCTCAAATAGAATAGTTGTGTGGGATTAAACAGGGAAAAATAGTGCCTTATTTTGCTCCAAATACATTTGTTTTTAATCCTAATTTAGGCATCTAAATGTTCTTTTTCTAAAGCTAAACTAGTCATCCTGTATACCTTTGGAAGATGCATTGCCATCTGTAAAAATAGCTGATCTGCTATCTCATCCTGCAATAGGAAAATGAGTCTCATTTTGTATTGGTTGTGTTAGCAGCTGCAGATATTAGGATATGGGATGCTTTCCTGACCTGCATAAACTCATGTAATTTTTCCTTAATTTTTGTTTGCTAAAGCAATTGAAGTTGTTTAAAAGAAAAAAAATAATCACAATTTGATAACTTCAATCTAGATTCTGCGAATATCATATCTCATTCAATGAAGCTAATCCCTATTTTCAGAAATCACTGTTGCAGTCAAGTTGTACAACTTCTTGGTGACACAGTCCAGGGCATTCGTCTGGTTGAAAATTAAACCTAGAAAAACATACAAGTGTTCTTTCATCAGTCTGATGCCAAAGCAGTAGTGTTAGTGTGAAGGAGGAGGCGGAATATACAAGTGGAAGTGGAATGCTTTAGATACATTTAAGCTGTTACAGAGCCACAGTCAGGTGTTGTGAGATGCAATTTCTAAATAATGCAGTGAAAAGACTAGTTTTAAGGAAGTTCTTTATTTCTAGAACATCGTGAAACTGGAGGAGGCCAGGTAAATACAGATAGTTCAAATTCAGAGGAAGATTTCAGTTTCTACAGCAAGCGACCAAGGCAGAGGATAAGGGCATCTTCAGGCTGAACTGCTGCCTTCTGCTGGTGGGGAGAAACTCTGGCTTCTTAGCTAATTATTGATTGGGGTGTCCTAGGCTGTGCTATGTGTGGTGTTCATAGGATAAGAACCTAATTTATAAAACGTTTAGTATGTCTCATGGTTAAGGCTTTCGTAAGTTTACTGCCACTTTGGTTCATTGGCACTTCGGCTCTTGTGTCTGCCTCAGAAGCATTTGAAAACTTTGAGGCTTTAGCATTAGTGGAAATTACAGGAAAACATACATTGTATGAAATTAAATAGTTCTCTATTCTTCATATATTTAAAAGTAAAATTATAAGCTGCATGCAATTTGAATATTTATAGTTCGTGCTCTTGCCTCTTTTGCCATAGTTGAGCAGTTGCCATGGTTCCTATTATACTGTCTGCTTTAGAGGCAAACTTCATAAACAGACATTAAATGGAGCCGGGCTTCTGAAGTGTACTACGTTTGTAGTGCTCTCAGCTGCATCTTGAATTGATCTGTATTTTCCACTGGCTTCCCTCAATAGCATGGAATCAGAGGTCAGAGCTCACAAGAATTACAAATATTAATACAGAATATTAATCTCCTTCATCTGTCTTACCAATAAAGAGCAATAAATTACTTGATTAGACTGTTTGAAGGGTGTGTATTAAGAAGTAATTAATTAAAAAAAACTACTGAGGTTCAGTTAAATGTGGGTGACAACATACTCTGTAGGCATAATAGTTCAGTTTATTCTGTTTTGTGCAGGGCCTACTCTTCTTTCCAAAGGGATGTGAATGGGGATAGACAGTTAACGTAATTCTGTTTTGCAAGGATGAGAAGACTGGGGCAATTTGCAGGATATCAGCTTCAG
>NW_008825234.1:929513-933339 GCF_000699105.1 Pygoscelis adeliae
AACTTGGAAAAGGAGCAGATTTATACGTCCTGTTACTGTATTTACATCCTGTGTAAATGGTGGGTATGTGGAGGTATCTACATATCCATTCAACTTGTCATGGAGAAATGAATGGAAATGTAATATTCTTGTGAACTCCTGAACAGTACACACCTCAGGACCAAGTTATGACTTCAGTTAAGAAGTGACTCTATAAAGACAACAGACACATTGAATTCTTGGTCAAAGAGCAGAATTTTTCAACATAGTTGAAAATATCATAATATGTTGATATCATATAATATGTTGATATCATAATCAACATGATTAGTACAGCAGTTAATTTCTTAGTGATTTACTTTCACATTAATTACAATGATTTTTCTTTTCTGTTCCACTGCAGTTCTCTTACAAGGGGAAATTATTGGCTCAAATCAACTTAATCAGCTGTCCATTTCTGACTAGAAAATATTACTGAGTTTAAGTGTTGGATTTCTTAACCAAAAAGACTGTTAGATGCTGAAGGTAAATGAATTTAAATGAGAAATCAGTTGCAAATGGTTTCTTTATACCTCTTTGTATGAAAGAGTTTAATGATGACTAACCCACTTTGATTTGTTACAACTTTCAGTGTTTTTAAATTGAACTTAATTGCCTTCATATAGTATGCTTCAAAACTGCTCAGAGAAGTTGGTGATTTTCATAAAAGGCTGCTTTTCAGATGGAACTACATGCACCTGAATGTATTTTGGAATTAAATAGTATGGTCTGCATTATTCAGGGAAAGCTAATTAGAATGTCATGGCTTTGTTTTGCATCCGTAAGAATTTATGAAGAAAAGAGCAGTGTACTATTTTTTTGACTATCAGATGCTTGATATTTTCCTACCCGTTTCTGTGTGAGGATTTAAAGGAGACTGCTGGAGTCTGTGTGTTTGAAACAAGCAGTTATGAACAGGATTGAATAAAGCTGCTGCAATCCAGGAAATGCCAAGGGGCTTGAGAAGACTGTGGAGAAGTAACTGATAGGGGAATACTTCTGGCCTTGCTCCAGCCAGGCTGGCCAGGCTTCTTCTCCCTAAGTTTGTTCTAGGACCAAAGAGGACAATAAAACCAGCATTAAAGCTGGTGATGCAGAAATGAGACTAAGCAGTGTTGCCATGTCGGGGAACAGAGGGAAATGTGGAAGTAGGAGTGCCCCGTTGAGCAGTACTACCATAAAACTAAAGGTTGGATGCTGGAGATGGATGTAGCTGGGCTGAATAACATTTGGCAACAGTTCATACTTTTCCATTCTTTTAGATATGGTGCTTTGTATGAGCGAATGATTTTTTTCCTTAATATATTCATTTTTATTAACAGCTGATGTAGAACTTTATATGGGTACTGAGTGCATCTGGGCCTGTCCTGTTAGTGCAGTTAACTTGTTCCTAGAGTTGGTGAATTATGCTCCAGCCCCTCTTCTCTCTTCCCCATCACTTGGGAGCTGAAGATAACCAGATTTGTTGCCTTAGGGATGCACTTGACAATTGACTAGTTTAAGCTTACTTTACTAATTAAAGTATAATTACTATCTCAGTTTCAGAAGTGCAATAATTAACAGAGGGATCTGGCATGACACTGCTGAGACCATTAGAGGAGCAGTCTTTATACAATAAGGTTTTGAGTTTCTTTGATAAGGCTTTATAATGGTCAATAGGTGAAGTACATGAATTACTGCATAGAACGCAAATGTACCTTTGTGTCGATTCTCTCCTTTGTAATTTGAGTTTATGGTGATGCCTTGTGATATTCATAATTTCTTGTTAGTGTTTTGCTTGTTTTGTGTTCTTGTATTCATATTGAGCTGCTGCAGGAAAAATGAACTTAGGTTTCTAAACTACTTGTTTGTAGCAGTGGTTACTGCCTCCAATGGAGTGTGTGTATATATATAAATAATGCACAAAGTCTGAAGTCAAAGAATGATTTTTAGAGAAATGAGAATCAGGTGGGCTGGGGGAGTAAAAATCATTTTGATTACAGAAGTTAAGTGAATTTGAGACTATTATGAAAGCAAATTCCTATTTTTAGAGTAATGTTTTATTCAGTATATTGAATAGCTAATAAATTGGTTTGCTAATTATATTAAGGAAAAGGTGTTTAATACTGAGCCAATAATTTTAAATTCTTTTGCAATCAGATGTTATATACCACCTATTTGCTAACCTTCTCATAACTTTAAAATAATAAAATATCCTACCAAGGGAAAAATAACTTAAAGTACAGCAGCCACTTTTTTACCATTAATTATTTCAATTAAAGCACTGAGGAAATTATGTTAATAAATATTTGAGATTCACACATGGAAGCTATTAGTGAAGTCTTTCAACTGCAATTTTTATTTTATGTTCAACTACATTATCTATTTGTATATAATGTGAAATAAGCATTAGACTACCATCCGTAGGCTCTTCAAAAACTTTGACAATGCCATTGTATTTCTCTTAATTATCTACTTTCTGATTTTCATGTTAGTGTAAGTTAAAAATTTGTGTCACACCTAGAAGTTCAGACTCTGGATCATTTTCTCCTTTTTTCAGGTGCCATTTGGAATAGCATTATAGTTACAGTTGCAAAACAAGTTCTGTTCATCACATTATTTAACAAATCATTAACCTTTGTATTGCAATTTTTATAATGATATTGGAATTGGTGTTTTTGATATTTGGGAAAGCAACATTATCGCCTTTGGAAATCATCTGGAATAGATAAAATCTTCAAATGTTTAGTAAAAATCAGAAGTTAGATGTATGAAATTAGGAAACTTCCTCCTCCCTTCTTAGCTACACAGACTTTGTTCCCTGTACAGATATGATAAAACCTGGAATAATTTTCACTTCCCAGTTAAGGAATTATTATAAAAAGCTTCAAATGAAGCTGGCTGGGGAAAAGTATGAATTTATGGAATAATACCGATTGCTGCTTCTGTGACTCTGTTCTTTTTTTTCCCCCTTTACTTACTTCCCTTCAGTAACAATGGGACACTTCTAAATGTGTTGTTAATGGTGGGAGTTTGGTAGAATGTCCTGTGCTCTGGAAGTCCTCACCTAGTTTTTACATCCACAGTTCATGTTCATTAGAAGAGGCCTAAAGTTGTTCTGAGTAGGATATAAGGCCAAAATTTCCTGCCAGGAAAGAAGATAAGATGTTAAAATAGAGAAATGGAAAGGTAGTCTGAAAATGCATAAATCTACTTCTTCTGGCTTGTAAGAACCACAATCTAATCATCCCCAAGAAAATGTTCTTTGTGAGCTATGGGAGGTGTGCTTATAAAAGTCATAAATAATTACCCCATTCTTCCTGTTCTTTTAACTAGCCAGTGCTTTGAGCAGTGGTTGTGTCCCTTCTAATCCTACTGCAAGCATACACTTCAGAACACCATTGAAAACCTGGACTTATGCTGAGCTGCCTGTTGCCATAGTGAATAATTCACACATAGAAGTGATGCTTCTTTTTCAGGAGTGTGGCAAAAATTAAATTAGGATAGAATAGAATAGTTCCAGTTGGAAGAGACCTACAAAGATCATCTAGTCCAACTGCCTGACCTCTTCAGGGCTGACCAAAAGTTGAAGCATGTTGTTAAGGGCATTGTCTAAATGCCTCTTAAATACTGACAGGCTTGGGGCATTGACCACCTCTCTAGGAAGCCTGTTCCAGTGTTTGACCACCCTCTCGGTAAAGAAATGTTTTCGTAATGTCAAGTCTGAACCTCCCCGACACAGCTTTGAACCATTCCCATGCATCCTATCACTTGATACCAGGGAGAGAGATCAGCACCTCCCTCTCCACTTCCCCTCCTCAGGAAGCTG